>NW_020925758.1:3377999-3501286 GCF_003984885.1 Neopelma chrysocephalum
TGAATTGAGTTCATTTTCCCTTGCTGGTTAACTTTTAAACCAGCACAGAGGTTCTCCTGGATGCCCTTCTGCCCTTTCCCATCTCTTCAGGCTCATCAGTCTGTGCTTGAGCACTTCAACATCATGCCATCACGGTGCATGGGACATGAACTCTTGCTGTTCCTCTGACACTTTTTTAGGACAAAGCAAAACCAAGAGGTTCCAAAAGCTCCGGGGAGATGAAACTCCAGTGCAGGAAACAGGGAAAAGGCACTTCAAGAACTCCACAGTCACTTAGCAGAGGACATAGGTCACAGTCCACAGAGATTATAAGGATTCCTGGGCAGACCAAGGGTGTAACTGGAAGTAGGACCAAATGAGCTCCAGAGGCCACCTCCAACCTTAACAATTCTACAACAGCTTCCAAATCCTAAGATTTCAAAGCTGTTTAAAAAAAACCCACACATAAATATCTCCCTCTTGGAGAGGGATTTGTCATGAAGGCATGAAGTGACAGAACAAGGGGGAAAGGCTCCACACTGCCAGAGGGTAGGGTCAGATGGGATATTGGGAAGAAAGTCTTCCCTGTGAGGCCCTGGTACAGGTTGCCCAGAGAAGCTGTGGCTGCCCCAGCCCTGGAAGTGCCCAAGGCCAGGTTGGACGGGGCTTGGAGCAACCTGGGCTAGTGGAAGATGTCCCTGCCCATGGCAGGGGGGTAGAACTGGATGAGCTCTAAGGTCCCTTCCAACTCAAACCATTCCATGATTCTATATCTTAAAATCTTTTTTAAGAACTAAGGGTTTTCTCATTTGCTTTCATGAGACCGTTTTAGTCCTTAACACTCCAATCTCAGTTCAAGAGTCCTCTCTTTCATTGCTGATTCCTGTTTCAATTTTTCTCTAAACAGGGACAAGACTCTCATATGACCTTCACCAGCTGAACTGCTTCAGCATGTTCCCAGCCACCTCCTCCCCATCCACACATTAAAGATTAAAAAAAAAAAAAAATCCATACTGTGAAGCAAGAACATTAGTGACAAACCCTCTGCCTTTGTGCTAGTGAGTCATTATGTAGCCAGGATCCCCTCGATGCCCTTTCAAGTCCCAGAGTACATTTATCCACCACTGCGTGTCCTAATGAGGTGATGTGCAATTACCCTATTGTGGTCCCACCCCGAGAGGTGAAACACTTCCGTGGGGGTAAAGGTTTTCATCCATAAACTGGTGCTTTCAGTTGACAGGTTTTGCTGAAATTTTCATAAAGCTGAAGAACACTTACATGTTACTATAAAAGAGGTGATTACAGGGCCTATAATAAGGGCCTCTGACTAATGACAGCATCCCCCACTGACAGGTAAATAACCAGATAATTGACATTTTATGTGGGGAGGGGGAATAGATCTCGTGATTCTTTTTTTTTTTTTTGGTAAAAAAATAAGCACAGACGAAAAAAGTAGTACCAGGCAGCAAAGTTGCCCATATTAGTAGTGGTGCATGGGAGTTGCTCTGTCTAATGCAATGTCACCAGCAGCAACCAGTGCCACGTGCCCCAGAGAGGAGCCCAGGGTGTTACTCCCAACAAGACACAAGGGAAATTTCATTTAAGGTCCTCAAAGTTATCCAGGAGACAGTTTGAGACTGAAAAATTTAAGAGGCCTAATAGCACAGACACCAGAAGAAATGGTACTGAATATCAAGCAAACACTCTGACCTCCTTCTGAGCCAGCACTGGCTGAGTTGCTATTTTTAAGGACATCAAATTAAGTTTAATTTGTTCTCATTTTTAAGGAGTATTCCTGAGAGAAGATTTGAAAAGTCAAAGTCCCAACTCTGGCTCATCACAAGGAGATAGATGGAGTGCCTGTACCCCAGATGAGCTGGGGACAGCCCCATCGTGCCTGGGAAGGCAAACACTTGACAGGTCACCCTCTTCCCAGACAAGGACAAGTCATACACCTCCTTAAATCCACCCCAGCAGGGGCATTAGTCTAAATAATGGATCCAAAACCTTTCTTTGTGATGCAACATGATATTTCTGTTCTTGGGTCACCAGATCTGTCCTCTACTCACGGATCCCACAGAGCCAACAGGAATTCCTTGTGTCCTTATCACCTTGGCTATCCTGGCCAGGGCCCCTTCCCTACTTCATCTCTCTCACCACCCTTTGTCTCATCCTTCCCTGCCTTTGTTCAAAAATGCTCAAAGATCTTCCACAACCAGTAAGACATTTGCAGTCACAGAATATATCCAAGTCTCAATGGAAACTCCTCCCAAAGGACAACTTGCTGGCTCACACCACAGCAAAACCAGTCTGAGGCTCCTCAGGGCAGGTACATCCAGCAGGAAGGCTGCTCCTATCCCCTTCCAACAGGACGTCTTCAGCATCAAAGACCTTCAAAACAGGCATCCCAGCTTCTCAAGAAAACCTCCCATCTGATGTTTCTTGTTCCTAGGTGTATTTGGTAATTCACGACTGAACAAGGAGTGAATAAGGAGTCCAACCTTTCTTATGGATTCTCATGAAGGTTGGCCATTCTGGCCTTTCTTAGCTTTTAAACAAGACTTAGTTTTGGTCAGTATGAGAGAGAGGGAGTGCAAAAGAGAGCAAACTGCTCTCCAACACTACAAGTCTCTGAAGTCTGTGCACTGAATGCAATCAGCTTCACCCCAAATAGCTACTGCAAGAGGACTCGGATTTCCCTTGAGACAAAACAAGGCTTGAGACAGGGAGGAACTCCAGCTCCTGGATAACACCAAAGCAATCAAGTCTGGAGCAATGGCTATTCCTAAGTACAGCTGGGCCAGAAACATCAGCACTGGCAGCACATGGTGAGATCAGGTACCAGGCTGGTAGCAAACACCTGCCAAGGAGGCCCTGAAGTGTTCTAAAGCAAAGCAAATGTCAAAAAAAGCCTAGCCTTGCCACAGGCACCCCAGCAACACACGTGAAGGAGGTTTTTACCCTCTTGCAAGATGCCTCAGGTTAAAGCCCATTATTTAACCTTTTAGAAAAGCACTTTTTACCTTGCACTCTTCATCCAGTAGGTCCAGGATCCCGAGTTTGGCCTCTATGAGGTCTATGCAGGGCTGGTTATCGTAGAAATCTATGAGAGTCCAAGGGATTCCCTCCTTCATGTACTCTTCTTGTTCCAGTTTAAACACGTGCTGAGAGTGGAAGAACAGAGGAGTTACTGACCGTGACCCCAGCCAGCCCCTTCCACATCCACCCCCCTGTCCCCACTGGAGTGCAGTATTCCACAAGAACATCCAGAAGCCATAGAGGCTTTAGGTGCCCTCACATTCAGCCTGTGCAGGCTCTGCCATCTACACAATTTAGCTTCTGGCAAGGAAAATAAAAGCATTACACTCGGAAACCACGGGGCAGGGGAAAATAAGGCTTTAAATGACTTTCACTAGGAAATGACTGAAGCTGTCACTACATTGAGGTGGAAGCCATACATTGAAGTGGCAATGACACATATATCTCTTGGGCTGACAAAAATCCCCCTCTCCTTTATTGCTCTGCTGATTAAAGCAGTGACCTGCAGCAGGAGCTCAGCCAGGGCTAAGAGCACGTCCCCCCATCTGCTTCACAAAAGAGCACCCATCATCCTAGAAGGGATATCAGCAGCAGCATCTGACCAAATCAGGGACACTTCTATTGCAGCCTCTTATTCAAAAAAATGTATAATAAAAAAAAAAAAAGCCTCTGTGTGGCTCATGTATCTCAGAACTCTGCCCAAGCAGATAAATTGTCTCTGGCTATTTCTCAGATACTCTAAAGCGTATTAAAAATGATTTTTCAAACGCACTTTTTTCCCTCAAAGATAGCTCTTTAAAATCTCTTCAAAATGTCATCTCGGAGTTTGGATTTATAAGCTTCAGAAGCGATAGTTAGACATGCCAAGTAAGATATGAATAGTGCAAATACAATCCATAATTTACTTTTCATTTTTAGCAGCAGTGATCTATCTGATGCCTTAGATAGACTGCAAATGTTCATGGCCATGCATATGATATGGTTTCAAAGGGCCAAACTAATCTGCAGTACTTAGCTGCTCAAATTTAACAAGTTTTCCCTTGCATCCTGAAACTGATAGTAATTTCTCCTCTGCTTACAACCAAAGCAGAAGGCAACCCCCTTACTGGTTTCATTTCCAGTGCAGGCAAGCACTTGTTTCTAATAAAATAGGAAAATCTCCAGGTTTTGTGAGGCACATCCAAGTGAAAAGCGGGGAGTGTGTCCAATCCCACTATTTAATACAGAGTTTTCATTTCACAGGTTTAAACCACACTTAATGGGCAGGTTTCCACACCCATACTTTAACTTACACTGGAAATCAGGACCCGGCACAAGACAATCCAGATTTTGCTTTAGGACTGAAACTACACCAAGAAAAAGGCAAATTATATGCTTACTCAAAAACCCTAGTGAACCTTTGCATAAAACATAAAACCTGTTTCCAGTATCAAGCTTACACATCAACTGAGCAACATATTTCAACCTGACGAGAATATTTAGTGCCATTTCAGTGCAATGCTTGGGAGAGAGGTATCCCAGGGACTGCATTCATACTGGCCACATGATCTGTCCACGCTGCAGGTGAATGCCATTAAACAGAAGCCAGACACACAACAATCTTGCCTTGTTACATTTTCTGCTAAGTTCTGTGGAACATTTCCAAGCTGACCTTACCAAGTTGAACTGCTGCTGGAGCTTTTCGTTGGCGTAGTTGATACAGAACTGCTCAAAGCTATTCACTTCAAAAGTTTCAAACCTGCAAAGCAATGAATAAATCAGCATTAAGCGTTGCTTTGTCTCAAAATCTACTTTTTTTTTTTTCCCCCCGCAACGGTGTCATCTGTGTGATGGGGAACGCCAGGTATTCAACTGTCTCCTTGCATTCCCTCTATCCCAGATCCACACTTTATTCCTCAAAACATCTCTCTCTCCTTGGCACAACTCAAGGGATTTGAGAGGTCTCTCCTGCTATGCACGAATGAGATACTTGGCACGACTGCAGCTTCCTGCCCATCAGGCAGAAGCGCTGTCTGAGACAAGAAATGTAACAGCCTCTCTTGGGGAAAAATATTATGAAATATTAAGTCCAAATATATTCACTGCAAAGGCGATGAAGAAACAGGAGCCGCTGTCCTAAAAGACCCGACGAGCTATTTTTAATGGAATTCAAGAGAGCAGAAAAAGAAGGTATTGAATTTGTGATTATAGCCTCTGTACTGCATCCCTGTTAGCACAAAACCTGGACACACGTGAGCAAGCAACTTCTGGAAGGCAGAGGGGAAAAATGATGATTTCAGCTCCAGTTCCGTGTTCCTTAGAGGAAGTCTGGAGCTGGACTCACTGGTCTCTCTCTTCACCGGGTTCCAAAACTCCACTCACCAAATAATTATCCCACCTTTCCACATATTGACTCTAAACCAAGCTCAAAATTGGCTCCCTAGTCACAATTAGAAGGGAAAAAAATATGTAGTTTTAGTAATGTGAACTACAGGTAAGCAGCAGAGAGCCAGCAGAGCCCCTGGGGCTGAAGCACATGACATCCAGGGACAGGCACAGGGAGCCAGGCCCGCTCTTAAAAAAAACCAAAGAGGACCTTTTCAGCTACACAGGGAGTTATTTTTTTATTTATTCCTATTTTTAAGGCACAGTTGGAAGGGGGAGGAGGGAAGGAAATCTTTGACACGTGACTGTAAGGATTAAAATAAGGGGAGAAGTGGGAAGGCTCCCTGTGTTTAATGAGTAAGCTGCCGAAAGGATAAATACGTGGCTAAATAATTGTTCGGGTAATAGGCACTGTAGGAGCTGGCAGAACAATCTTAAAGCGCTAAATAAATGAAGTCCTTTTTTTTCCATCACCCCTCCCCAAAGTAATCAGTATTTCTGCTGCTTTCTGAGGACTACCTTGCTGTTACCCGGGTCATGCAGTTATTCCCCGGGTATTACCAGGTGCCCTCACCACATAAAATGCTTGAGACCTTGGGGAAATACAACACAAAAAGGCAAAAAAGAAACAAGAATGGGAGAAACAAGCTGCTTTTGTGCTTTTATCAGTCCCACAGCCCTTGAGGAAACCTGGGACTGCTTCCCCTCTGCCTGTCCAGGGCTGGTATTGCCAGCCTATGCCGAGCAGAGAATGTTCAATCCTTTCCCTTACAGTCTTTAACACAATGAAATCTGGTCTCTGGGACAACAAATATTTATATTAAACACGTGGCCTGAGCCTCAGTGATGAGCATGTCCTTGAAGAGCTCCCACTGTGTTTGATCTTGGTTGCACAGCCATCGTGCCAAGCAGGTCGGTACCTTCAGCTCTTGCAGCTAAAGGGATGTGACTTGCCCAAGATTCCTTGGAAACACAACTCCTGCAGGTTCATGATCACAGCAATGGGGCATGAAAAGATTTAACTAAAACACAGATGAAGAGGGATGGTGAGCTGGGTAGAAAAACACAACAAGAGCGAGACTGCAAGAGGAAAAGAAATCGGAGTAGAAACTTTATATCCACTTCAGAGATGCCAGATGAGGTTTATGAACCTTCTCAGTGAGTGCCAGCCAGGGGCAGAGCAGCTGTACAACATCAGCTCCAAGGGAGACCTCACTAAATTGCTTATTAAGGGACTCTGGTACCAGCTCAATTTGCTGATTGACAGAGCAGATCAGTCACCAGGTCTACATGTGTGCTGGCCAGGAGGTCCCACCTGCTCAGAGTGACTGCAACAAGGCAACATCCTAACAGGAAAAGCAAACCAGAGCCTGTTTGGTTTCTATTCATTTTAGTGCACTAGATCTTGGTGCAAAAAATAAGCATATTCACCGCTCCAGCCCATCCCTGTGACTCCCCAGAAGGCAAATCCAGCTTGGAGGTAGTAGACTTCAGGGGGCAAACTCTATATTTTGGTTTTTCTACTGCTCTCTATTCTGCTATGTGACTGGTATCTCCTAAATCCGCTGTAGCACCAGGGTGTATACTAAAATATTTAAAGTTCATAAATAAGTCCAGCATACAGCTGGCCACCTGGGTGTTCACACTTCCCTTCACAAGCCATCCCTGCCGAGTCCAGGAATGCCACGTGAACCCACTCCTCAGACAGACTGCAGTACTGCTGCTACGGCAAATAATGTGCTTTCAATAAATACAGGAAGGCTTTCAATGCTGCACCCTGCCACCTCAACGTCAACAGAGAATTAGGGGTGCAAAGTCGAGCATTAGAAAATTAGGAGACAAATCCTACAGCCTCTGCATCTTCTCTCAGAGCTCAATCCCTCTCCCAGAGGAAAAGAAAAAACAACAGACATCTGGGAAAAAAACTTCTAATATTTGGTAAAATGCATTAAAACTCCCTAAAAACCCAAGTTTGGGGAACCAAACCGCTTTTAAGGACTGCAGAGTCAGGTTATCATTACCCAAATTCCCTGCATTGTTAATCACTCAGCATTTAGACAGCAACACTCATTTCCAAAAGAGATTTTTAGGACACCAGATTCTCACAGGCATTACGGGCACAACACAGACATCCTTCCCCTGCAAATCTGCCTCTTTCAACAGGACCTGCAGATCCTTGTGGGAAAAAACCCTGCTGCACCCCGTGGTGACAGCAGTGCTGTAAAAGCATCAGTTTGCCCACGCGCTGGATGTGATGCACAGACCGGCAGCTGAAGGAGGCTTTCCTTCCACACTAACAGGTTTTCAAGCCCAGCTTAATCTTTCATGAGCATTATCCTCAAGTCTCTTTTCATTCAGGTTTCTGAAAGCCTGATTTCCTAACTCAGGCATCCAATATTCTGTATTGACCCACTGTCGCCCACACGGCTCCGTGTCAGAGCTTTATTTATCACATCCCAGCCTGCAGAAATTTTCATCTGTGGAGGCACTTACGGGAAACAGCTTCTCTACCTCATACAGCCTTTGACTGTGCCATTCCCACTTAGTTATTTAAGATCTTCCAGGTCCTGTGCTACCTACTGAGGAGAGCCCAGAAACCTGCAAACCTGTAAGAGCAACCTCATCATCTCAAGCTATCCCACTGAAATCCCCAAACAAACAGAACAGTATGCTTATCATTCTTGATAGAAGTGTTCCTGTAAGCCTGTGAGCAGAGTGGGCTGAACTGATGCTCCAGCACTTTCTAGCATCCTTTCTGCTGCTGTGTTTGTCCAGCAGATGTGAAAATCAACATCCCAAACACCAGTAGCTATAGAAACCTCATGGGAGGGTTTATACACAAGATCCAACTCTGGCAATTGTATAGGCATTACGGCCATAAAAGCTTTCTGGTTTTTTGTTCTGACCCAGCACTGCTCTGGCAGGGTTTCATTTGAACTCCAGGTTCACTCAGATGTGGTAGACCTTGTGAGGAGCCTGGCATGAGAGGAGATTTGGGACTGAGCAAGCACAGCAACTGCACTGGCTTAGGGACTGGTTCCTGGAGCAGCTACAACTTATGCATTCCACCTTCCCCTCCAAAACAGGAGCAGCTCAGCATTTTAATATATTAAGGGAACACATCAGCCCACTGCTGTCCCATTTAGAACCACAGAACCATCAAATGATTTGGGTTGAAAGGGATCTTTGAAGGTCATCTAGTCCAGCCCCTCTCCCATAGGTAGGGATGCCTTTCCCTAGCCCAGGTTGCTCCAAGCCCCGTCCAACCTGGCCTTGGACACTTCCAGGGATGGGGCTGCCACTACCTCTCTGGGAAACCTCAGACTTCTCCCTTTGTCCTTGCTCCCCAGAGAGATAGAAAAAGGACGGTGTTGAAAGAGTGGAGGGTAAAACCCAAACCCACAAGATCTCTTTCCTTTTCCACCCCATAACTGACAGAATCCCTTTCTTTCTCCTCCACCTTCTCCTTCTTTGCAGCACTTCAGCTGAAATGAACCCTTCGCAAACAACTCTCACATCCCTCATCTACCAGCACTCAAGTGCCAGGAGGACAGACCAGGCAGTGACTGGTACCCAGCCCAAATCTAAAGCAGCTCATTGCCCCTGAGGCTGCAAGCCTTGTAAGAGCTTTTTGCACCTTGTGGCCCTGCCACAGGTTCACAAACTCCTCCAAAAGCTCTCACTGGCACAAGGGCCCTGCAACAGCGGTTTCACAGCTGATAAAGCAAAGTACTTTCCTCAAATCTCAGAGCAACCTCAGGCAGAGCCAAGTGCAGTCTTTGGTCTCCACATTGGCACCTTTTACCACGAGCTCATCCTGAGCTCGATGAACATGAGACAGAAATCCCAAATGGGAACAGCACAGGATGTAAATCCCAAAAGCCAGCACTCAAACAGAACGGTTTTGGGGTAGGATTGGACAATCTAAAAGAGGATCCAAACTGCAAACCACACATGATGGTGCTTTTTTGTGCTTCTTTCCCATCATCCCCATCACCTGCCATAAGCCGAGGTCAAGAGTGCCTTGCAAGAAGGGCAAGGCAAATTATGATGTGCAAGACAAATTACGATGTGCAAGGCAAATTACAAAGGGCAAATTACAAATTATAAAGGGCAAAACAAGGGCAAATTAAACTGCCCTAAAAAGCAGAAGCCGTGCCTACCCATAGATATCGAGCACGCCGATGAAGGAGTGCTGCTTGACAGTGGTTTGCAGGACCTTGTTGATGTGCTGCACGATCCAGTTGAAGAGCTGGGCGTAGATGTGCTTGGCCAGGGCGTTCCTGGCGTTCACCACCTGGTGCAGGGACATGTTCTTGACGTAGGTCTCAGCCGTGGTGACCAGCTTGCGGTTGCAAAGCCAGTGCTGCATCTGGCTGAGCTCCACGCCCAGCAAGCCACAGAAGTTCTTCAAGTGCTCGTCCTCGCTCTGGGAGAGGGGGGTGAGAAGCAAAGTCAGCAGGCTGGTGACACCCCAAACTGGAGCTTTAACCCCCAAGATCTTTGCAAGGAATTAGCAGTGTTCCATAACTATCTAGGGAGAGATTGTGTCCCTCTGTGGCTGGCAGGAATGGAGAAGCAATAACACTCATCCAGTTGTGTCAGCCTTCAGGGACATGAGTGGAACAGCTCACACAGAGCTCCAAACAGTGGCACCACAGCTCGGCTCTGCTCTGGTTATCCTTGAGGTCTCAGTTTTCACTAAGAGCAGATTTCCAGAGGACAGAGCATCCTCCACTTTGCTACTCCTTGAGCTGCAACTACACGCTCCTTCAGAGCAACCTGGATTAAGCTCTTAAGCTAAAGCTTAGGCTTTGCCATGACACCTTTTACAAACTAACTCCATTTTGAATAACAAAGTTATAAACTGTGCATTACAAGAAGGGCTTGGGCTTTGAACAATTAATAAAATTATATGTGAACTTCATTTTCTCTAGTGTAACGTATTTTCCCCCCCATCAAACTAAGGGAAGGCAGTTTTGAGTCTGTTGTGCTAAGACAGTGGGCACCGCCTTTTGATCAAGGAGAAAACAATTTCCTTTTCTTTTGTGTAATAATATATATGTAAAGGAAGTAAGTTGTTTCCAGTTAGATATGTGCATGTACAAATGCTGAATGGGTTTGGGGATGGAGAATAAAAGTGCATTTTACGAGAATTCTAGAATGCTTTATTGCTATCATACCTTTCTGACTACAGATTCAAAGGCATAACAGAACTGATTTAATACCTTGCAGCTATATCTGAAGGTAATTAAACAATATGAACCTCATTAACAGAACTCAACATTGTCAAAGCAGACCTCTGTCAACATATCCATGTTGCCAAATATCAAGTAAATTACCCCAGCACCTCATGCATCAAACACCAAGGTATCTCAAGGGTAACGCTAAAATTGTGTGCAGAACCCATTTTAATACTTTAACCAGGAACAAACTACCCAGCCTGAGATGCAATGATAATTTACAGGATAGTATTTTCCAAATAATTGCTTTTTTCCCCCCTACCTCTGAACAAACAGAAACAGAAAAATTGCCACTAAGGCATGTTTTGTATTATTTATTCTTGCTAATTAACTGTGCAGTGCTCCTTTGGATGCTGGATTGGCTGCATCACAAGCAGCAGCTCCATGGCTTTGCCTGTAGGAAAGTGGTTTTAGAGCATCACACCTTCTGCTGTTCCCCAACACTGTGCACTAGGTGTTCTAAGGAAGCATGAAGGGTTAAAGATGTGTCGGGATGTAAGATGATAATCTTTCGATGATTTTGCCTACAGGCTGGCCAGAGAGGAGGAGCAATGCACTATCTCCGAGGAAAAAAACAAAGCAACTAGGAAATTATAATGTGTTTCCAAAAAAAAAAAAAGGCAAAGAAAATCAGGAGGAAAAGGGCTTTCTACTAAAGCATGCTGCTGTGAAGCTCAACACATCCAACATGTCCTGATTTATGAGCACACCAAACTCCCCACATGCCCCGCTCCAGCTGGTGACCTACCGACAGACTACAGGCTTCGCTGCCTCGTTCCACTTGGATTTCCAAGTTCCCAAGGTGCAGAATGGCCGCAATTATCCTAAAAATGGTCATCTGATGAGACTCCTTCACTCCTGCGTGAACAATTGATAGCTGATTGTCACACCAGAAAACAGACAGCAATTTTCAGTTTATTTGAAGACACTCAAGGTGTTTGATTTCCTTCCCAGGCTGCTGGTTTTCAGAATTATGAGACTTCTTCCAATCAGCACACCGTAAACACTCAATTTTAGCACAGATGGGTTTAACACACACAAAACCAAGGATGCTGCTCCATTATGACCAAACAGGGTCAGAGCTGTAAGAGCTCTTGTGGCTTTTACAGAACAAGGGGTTGATCGTAGTCGGCTGACAACTCAAGCACAGAAATTGCAACATATTGCCAGTGTCCCACAAACAGAAGAGAAAATTAAAGGCCTGCACATGATGCACAAATGCCTCCACACTGGTGCTGCAGCTGGATACAGCAAGGCACCAGGGAGGTGATGCAGAACTCTGTCTTACTGTCCCCAGTGCCTCAAAAAGAGCCACGTGTTGTGAGTCTTTACTGGGGGTGTAAGACGTTATTGCTTTATATATTTTTTTCTGGCAGGATTTACAGGCATTCCCAGCAGGAGCTTTGCTCAGCAGCAGCCTGCACATGGCCTGCTTGCCGTGTCCTGCATTCTTTTTCCATTCCAGCTGGGTTTCTGCGTCCCTTTTGTGTTCAGGGCTGGTGTCCTAATTATCCACCCAAGGTCCAAGACATCACCTGCTGGTTTCTGAATTACCCAGAGCTTCCCTTTCTCTCTCTTGGGACTTTTCTGTTATCAGCACAGTGAGAAAGGCTTCAAAGTTACTAAAAGGAGCAATGCTCTGCTGTTACTTGGAACTCTTAATTGGAGTTAACCTTGGCTAGGGTGGGGATTTGCAGATAAATCTGACTTCTCCTAGTTACACATGGAAAGGAAAGGCTGAAAAGTGTAGAAGCAGTATCACCAGGCCCTGAACAGAAACAGAGCTGAGAAACACTGAGGGAAAAATGAGGAAAGGCAGAGCCAGAGGAAGCATGTGAAGAGAAGGAAAACATCATCAAACTGGCAGCAGAGGAAGATGCCCTCACAGTTCTTCCCAGGGACCAGCAAGGAGACAGGGGGGCTGCTTGGGGAGGTGGAGAAGGGGAACAAAGAGAGACTACACATGCCAAGGGGATGGGAAGAGAGTTCCCTGGGGATTACAGTCCTGTGGGCAAATCTGGAGCAAACAGAAGTCGTATTTTTTGAGTAGTTAACAGTTAGAAGTAACACAAGCTGTACAGAAGAGGGTAATGACAAGACCCCACTGTCGCCCCAAAGAAAAAGAGATTGAGCCCATCTGAACACAAACAGGACAAATTTTTGGGGAACACTTGCAGTTCCGATGCTTGAAATGAGTGCCCACGCTCATTGTTGGCACAGCTGGTGAGAGGATTTCACAGCCAACTGTGAACATCATTAACTCCTCTCACAACATATGAAATGCAACTGAGAGGCACCGAGACTGAACTGGATTTAAAAACACGGTTTCAGATAAATATTAATAAACCAGGGAAGTTTTCCCCAGCAAAAATTGTTTTTCCTTTCCAAAAGCCACTGCTGCAGGCAGGCTACAGCACTGCTCCACTGCAGCACGCCACGGATTTTGCAGCTGCCACACGGACATGGACTCTGCACAGCAGGGATGTACTCAGCTCATTATTTCCAGGAAATCAGCTACTTGGTACAATACTGTGATGGTCCGAGAAGTGACATCACCCTCAGCCCCAGCACAGATTGAACTGCAGAGTAATTGCTCTTTTCCTGCTTGTAAACAAGTGTAAAAAATAGCTGCAGCACAGCTTTGCCTTCAGAATGGCTTATTTAAGTTGCTCTTAAATTCCGTGTCCTTCTCCATTTCACTGCTGCTTTGCAGACTGCTGTGAGAAACACTTCTGCAGCTCATACTGAAGAACAAAGTAAAGCCAACTAGGTCAACAGGAACATTATAATTCAGGCAAAACACTGAAAACAATTGCAAGAGGCTTCTGCTGGGCAGGCTCCAAGCAGAGCAAACCCTTACCAAGCAGGGTGAAGGCATGCCTGGTTTTCTCAAAGTCATCAGCATCATCCACACCACTGATGGACGTGTCACCTCCCTGAGAAATGTAGAAGAAGTCTTCTGCACAGGCTAGGAAAGAAGGAAGAGGAGAAATATATCACCAAGCAGTACTCATCCCCCACAGCCATCCCCTGGAACATGGACTGGGATGCTCCCCAAAGGGCATCTGTCTCCTTCAAACCCCAGTTACTTAGATATGGATGACGTAGAACCTTGATAAGTGACTGTAACTACTTCTTGCAGTGATGAAACCTCTTCCCCATTCAAAGCAAGCTCAGTCAGGCCAGTGCTATGGTATATTTGGTATTCTAACAACTGCTCCATCTCAGGGGTGAAGATTATTTCAGATACTGAGGTTACTGCTTTTGACAATTTTTCATCCTGTTTAACACACCCATGACTGATTGAGATACTTTAACACCTTCCCCACATAGAGCCTTAAACCTTGGGAGCTAAGGGAGTGGAGAATGGCTTGCAGTGCCAGCGTTATACCATGTAAACATCTGTGCTTTACCAAAGTTATTTCAGGACAACACCAACAAATCATGTGGAGACAGAGAGGCATTTCAAATGCAAATACAACAAAAAGAGATCGCAGGGCTTATATCCACTTTAAAAAGCTGCACATGCAATCACTCCACCTTAAAACATATTTCCCAAGCATCGTGAACGTAAAGAGAAAAAGCCTACTGTGTGTTCCACATCAGCCTACTGGTAACCTTTAAAATCACTGCAATCTGCAATTTTTGACTCAAATTGCCACCAGAAGCTCCCCATCCCTTCCCTGCCCTCCCGTAGGCTTTTGCATTAGCTGTACTTTCAAGCTGTAAAGGAAACATTTAAGTCTTTCTGACACACAAAGCCCAGGGACACGGAGGTTTTGGTAATTCTGCTCATTGATGGAGCATCAGGAATAAGGGGCAGAAAACGTTGATTGGGGTCAGGCAGGCAATGTCCATCCTGGTCCCCCAGCACAACAGGAGCTCACCCAGCCCCTGATGGAGCACATCAGGTTAACAACTTGCTGTTGCTGCACATCACCTTGCCAGAAGCACCCAGGGCTGGTGGTGGTTGATGGGACCGCGACACCAGCTTCCAATTTTAAACATCCACATCGAGATCTGCTTCTGCCTCAAGTCATCTCTGGTATAACTGATTCCAATCTTTACATTTCAACATATGTATAATTATTTTAACAACCACATAAACCCTTTGATTCACTGCAAACAACTAAAACACATTCCTGCTTTGCACCACTGCCGAGGCATCGTAAAATTAGACACCGCGCCTCAAAAGACACTTGCACTGCACACTGACATTTTAAATCAAATATTTACCTTCTAGTTTCAGATTAAGCCTTTAGGATCACTCTGACTGAGCAACACTGGTTTGCTCTGCTGGGCTCACATGTGTTTAGAGACTCTGTTTTCGAGCATTTTGCAACATACGAGAGTAACAACAATTCTTTGTATGTGCAAGGGCCAAAGGAGAAGCAAAAGCTCTTATTTTTATATGGAAAAATATACATCCTCCTCCGTGTCTAATAAATGGTGGATTTTCACAGCAAAATACCCCTTGTTTTGTGTAAGTCTTGGGGAGAAAAGGCTGACACGTAAGGTAAGTACACCTCACATGAGGAAATAAATTTGGGTTTTGACTAGTCACCTTGAAACACAGGCTAGTAAACCTGAGCCCAAGTTGGAAATGAAAAAAAAAAATCACTCAAGAGAAAGAAAAATAAGTGAATTGTGCACGTCTGCACTCACAGAACACTGCCCAGCACCAGCTATTCCACAGGTCAAGGCAGAGCCTCCATCAGGCCAACAAGAGCAGCTCACAGCACCCACATCTCTGTCCCCACAGACCGGGTGAGCAGCCCCACGTCTGCCAGCTACCAAAACATTTTGAAGAGTCATTTTTAAGCTACTGCAAGGTGATAGTGGAGGAAACACGAGGGACACACACCTTCGACTTTGGAAAGAATCACCTGCCTTTCCAATTTTGCGTTTGACCTGGTGGATACCTGCGCACAAGCACCACTGAAAAGTGCTGCTGGAGACTGATGTGCGTTGACAACACCAAATTTTGATTAAAAATGACCCAAGAAGGCTCCCTTGGGGGCTGGCTGCCCTGGCACCCACTGCCTCCTACACCACCAGCTGTTGCTCTTGAATTGAGAAGTTGAGAGCCACAGTCACAACAGCACAAAGATGTTTTTGCATCTTGGATGATACACCAGCAGAGCAGAGACCTCTCAGCCTACACTGTTACCAGTCACCACCAGTACAGACGATGCTTTTACAGAGCTGTGATGAGTAAGACCGGTGTTTCCTCTGATCCACATGTTCCCAGGATGAGAGGGGTGGTTGCACAGCTGGAGCTCTCACACATCAGCTCATATCCCAGCCTGAGCTGAAAGCATTTGTGTCTGAATTTTAAGATGCCAGCAGACATCGCCATTACTCAGGGTATCTTTGCAAAAATGAAGCACATAACCACATGGCAGCAGCTCTTGAAAGTGCTCAAAGTGACATGCTCCGTGTGGGCAATATGCCTACAGTGACACGAAAAGTCAGAAAGACAAGCCCAGAATTACCCAGAAACTGAAAACTCTCTCTTGGATCTGCCATTCCTCTGTAGCCAGGATGAAAACCTCTGCAAGCCTTTGTGTTGGGATCACAGCCTGCCTTGCTCACTATTTTAAATACTGAAAAAGCCTATTTTAAGCCTTGCTACTTTTTCTAAGCAATAGCAAATATCCAAGATAAAAGAATAACTAAAGTACATCTCTGCACCCCCTGCTGCAAGTGCAAACCCTCTGAATCAGGTGTTCTACAGAGGTTTTGCTGCAAATTCTGGGAAAAGATCTCTAACCCATTTCAGGAGTTAACCATTGAAAAAAATAACAATGAATTCAAAGCACACAACCACTCCTGCCAAGGCTTTGGCCAGAACAACCCCTACTCACACTTGATTTAAAATACACATCTTTATGCAAGCTTGGTACAATATTAACACGTGATCTCCCTGCATCAGTTGGCATCTACCAGGGCACATAGTTTCACTGCGGCTCTGCTGTAAATTTTTACAAAATCCTAGAATGGTTTGGGTTGGAAGGGACCTCAAAGATCATCCTGTTCCAACCACAGGGCCTCACCACCCTCATCCCGGGTGCCGCATCCCCGGTGATGGCACAAGCAAACCTGTACACCACCGGGGAGAAAAAGCCCTTCAAGCTCATCTCCCTTCACCTCTTCCCACTGAACAGGCACATGTGACCTCACCAACGACCTGAATTTCTAACCTCACCACGTTTTCCTGCTGCCATCAGATCTAGGCAACAGCCACCAGCGCACAGGGAGGTTCCAGTACTTACTGAGTCCGAGATCTTTGAATTCTGGAAGGCTTGAGGAGGCACAGAGCTGATAGAAGATGTGGTAGTTGCGCTCATGCTCTGCCTATGGGGAAAGTTCTGAGTTACCAGAGGCACAAAGAGGTTACAGTGGTGCTCCCACCCTCAGCCCACTGAGCCCAGGGCCACACTGATCCCATTCCCTGCTTCCCACTGTTGACACCCCCTCAGTGCCACCAGGACAGGGACTTTTTCTTGCCCCACCTTGGAGAAAGGAGGTTCCAAGGGTTGCCCTGACCAACACACATTGCCCCTCTTGCAAAGAAAACAAATAGCTCTGTATTACCTTCCACATCTTATCCCTCTGTGGGATAACCCAGATAAATTAGCCAGGGAGCCCTGTGGTGCAAACCAACAGTAACATAAAAAAAAAGGTGGCCTATTCTCATGGCTTCCCAAAGTCGATAATTTTTTTAGGATTTTTGTATTGGGTGCTTTTCTTTTTTTTTTTTTTCCCTCTTTTGTGTTTAAGGACAAAAGTTTTGCAGGTGCTTCTGAGCACGAACCCAGAAAGCTTGTCCTGAGCCCTGCACGAGAAACCCAAGGGATGTGCCACAGCAGAGACATCAACCTCCTCAGCCCTTCTCCTGCCTCTCCTCCATCTTCAAAACTGAAGACAGTTGCCTGCAGTTTGTGCTCCCCAGCTCTTTAAAAGGCTCAGCAAAAACAAAGCAGCTGCCCAGAGAAAGGTTTCCCATCCCTGCCCAGCAGCCACGCCAGCAGCAGTGATCCCTCCTCCAGGCTCCAGCCTCAGGCTCAGAGGGAACAACCCAAGGCCAACTAATGAGTCTCCCAAGTACAAATTATCCCAGAATGAGGGTCATCACCTTGGGATCATGAAGAACAACTGCAAAAGACTGAGTCTGAAAGACACGTCTGGGAGCTGTGTCTACCAGGAAAGCGATGGACGAAAGGAAACGACCTCAGGTTGTGCCAAGGAAGATTTAGATTGGATACTAGGAATGATATTTTCACCAAAAGGGTTGTCCAGCCCTGGCACAGCTGCCCAGGGCAGTGTTGGAGTCCCCGTCCCTGGAGGGATTTAAAAGCCATGTGGATGTGGCACCTGGGGTCATGGGTTAGTGGTGGCCTTGGCAGTGCTGGGGTACAGTTGGACTCAATGATCTTAGGGGTCTTCTCCAACCTAAATGATTCTGTGATTCTACTTTTGAAGAGATTCTTTTTAATTCACAGAAAAGTCCCAGAGTACTGAATTCCCAGAGTACAGCACCCAAAAGGAGCAAAAGAAGGAAAAAATCCTGCAGTTGCTTACCTGAAATACAACCCGAGATTTTTCCAACAGATATGTCCTCATGTTGGCACCAATGATGTGGTATCCTTTATCAAAGCCAATCTCAATGTATTTCCCAAATCGACTGCTGTTGTCATTCCTTGTTGTTCTGGCATTTCCAATGGCCTGCATAAAAGTAAATGAAACATTAATTTTTAATTTAATTTTTGAAATGTTCTAAACATTTAAATTTGTAATCAGTGTTATATAAACAGTCACAGGGGGATTTAAGGAAAACCCCTTCCCAGACGCAGAAGGCAGAGCAACAACGTGACTTTGGGGAGGACTCTTCACTGAAAATGTGGCGCCTCCAGGATTTTTATAGAAGAAAAATATATATGAACAGAAATGAGTGTCTGTACAGTAATTAAATCATCTACATCCCAACAGCCTCAACACTCCTGTTTTGTTTTACAGGATGCCCCCACCTTTGTCCACAGTCAACACTGGCAGCTTTCCTGGAGGGGTCCTAAGCAATGAAGCCCTTCAAGAGAGAGGGAACAAGCTGCAGTCCATTTCCAGATGTTCAGGCTCTGGCACATGGATTTGATGACACGACAGAGTCTCTCTGTGCCTCTCCAGTGCTCCAGCTAATGCTGCCACACACTGTGGCAGAGGGGAGAGGAGAGAATCCAGCCCAACGTACAAACATCAGGGGTGCAGCACTGCAAACATGGGAATCCATGAAGGAGAGACTCATGGTGATGCAAGAGGGACAGAGAAAGGCAACATTCCCCTTCACGGATACAGCAGCTTAGTTTTTACCAACATCTCCCTGTCCTGAGATGATGAGCTTCAAGCAAGCACAGAAAAAGTGATGGAAGGGAAGGGACACGTACAGGGAAGATCCCTCAGGCCCCTCTAGAAGGCTGTCTGGCTTTCCCAGGCAACCCTTGCCGATCACCTTTACCTGCATGCAGCTCCTGGGGAACACAGATTCACCAAGAATCACAGCACTACCTACAGCACCACCCAAAGCTTTTGATCACAGGACCTGACGCCCCCAGTTGCACATGATAGAAATCCCCAGGGAGTGTACTCTGTGCAGGACAACCAACAAAGAGACTGTTGCACGTGCAAAGCTGCCTGACCCCTCAGCTGCTCCCCCCTCCCATCCAGGGCTGAGGGCTCCGTGGCCTGATGGCCTCAGCATCACACCCAGAGCAAGCCCTGCCTGCTACCTGCCCTATCCATCCAGCCACACAACTCCTCTTCTAGCTAAGGCACCTTCTTTCCCCCAAGCCCATTTAACTTCAGGGTTTTCTGCAAACCCAGCAGGTTATTTTCACGTTTTTTTCCTGCATAGGCAATGTTCTCATCAATTTCCAATAAAGACAGGCACGTTGCCTGGCCCCAGCACTTAGAAATTACAGCCAGAACAGAACACAGGCAAGAAAATTAGAGCAATAAAATTCTGGGGTCATATAGAAGAATAGCATGCACTATGAATTTTTTTCCCCTGCACTGTTTTAGGTGTCCCCTGGTATTGCAGCTACATTTCACAGAGGCAGAGGAGATGGGTGAGGAAAGGAGTAAACCAGCATGAAGAAAACTAGCTGCAGAAAAGCATCGTGTCCCCTGCCAGCTGTACACCTGTGTGGGTTTTCTTACTGATCACCTGCACCACCACTTCTTTTAACATTCCAGCTCACACCCCACACCAGGCAGCACAGTGTTAGATCACACGTGCTGCCCCTCAGCCTTGGTTTTTATCCTGGATCAGCCACAACCTCCATGTCTGTGAGACAGTTTGGCCATCAGGCACCACAGTGGGAAGCCTCCCTGAAGGTTAAGCCAAGCCTAAGGCTAAGGGCAGGACAACGCTGTGTACTCCCCAGTTCCTGCCTTTAAAAAAAATAAAAATCACGAGTCTGAAGTCCTTAGCTGACTTTGGAAAAGTCCAAATCTTGTCTTCATAGTGACTTGGGTATTCTACAAATGCCTCCAAAATTTTGCACTCTGACTCCAAAATCTGTTTGGAAAATGGGATTTAGGCACTCAAACATCTATTTTCAGCAGCTGGCCACAGTGCAAGGAAAACAAAGCTGCTTTTTCCCTTTCGTTTATATTTATAAAAGGAATTATTTTCCTTCAGAGCAGGGATTTCCCTATAATAGGACTTTTCATTCCCCCATATGATTGATAGCAACAGAAAATTAACAAAAATAAAACTGTATTAAAGTATCTCAAATAGATTAATCCCTTTCTTTTCTATACCACGCCTACACAATTAAAGAAGATTAGGAGGTACCATGCAGTGACAAAAGGAGGAGGAAGATGGCAAAATACTAATGATGCCAGCAGCACCGCTCGGGTTCCCCTCTCTGGAGCTCCATCAAAGACCAGCTCCTGGAGCTGTGCTGGGGTTACAGAGGCTCAGCTTTAAGACCATCAAATACAGGAGCAATCAGGGTGGGTTAAATTAAGACTGTCGCTGTATTTCTGCATTTTCAATCCAGCTCAAGGATGCTGTGAAGCCGTAAATCAGACCTGGCTCACAACCCCCTATGGTTCTCACCGGTTTTGTGACTTCTGCAGTCACACAGTGACCACTGCAAGCAGGGCAAAGGGAATTATGTGGATTTTACCTCCATAATTGGGTTCGATGCGAGGACTTTGGCCTCGATGTTGGTCTTGCTGGCAGAGCCCCCGACGGTGGTGAAGAAGCGCATGGCGTATTTGGCAGAGACTGTCTTCCCAGCGCCCGACTCCCCGCTCACGATGATGGACTGGTTCTTCTCATCCCTGTTGAGGCAGAGGAGTCAAACCTTTGTAAGCTAATCCATTTTCTTGTTCGCTGTTTGCACCACGCAACAATCTTCCACCTTCACGTGTGGTTGGTCCCTCACCTCGTTGCCACCTACGTTACGGACGCTGGATTTTCTCTGGATTTGCAAAAGCAACGGTGAATAACACACAACGGTGACACATCTCACCAAAAACACAAAGGACGCCGAACATCTCCAGAACACCTCCAGAGGCCTGCAGAGACAGTGGGAGATGAACCCCTGCATGAAGCACTGCTGCCTTCTTCGCCCCTAAACCGAGTTCCCCAGTTCTGGGAAGTCCATTCCTTAACACGCTACAATCCCAAACCTCTGCTGCTTGAAATCTGTCTGGAAAACTATTAACAGGCATTGGCTGAATATCAGCTTCTAATATCATACATTTAATTTTTCCCTCCAAGACCTTCACTCAAGAATTTGAGATTTTTGCCCAATAAAACATGAGCAATTCATTGTGAAACTTGCTCAAGTAGCCTTTAAAACACAGATACCCAAAAAGCTTCCTCTATGCTCAAAACATGTTAAAAATATTGAAGGTGTAAAATCTAGCACCCTACAATTAGGGCACAGAAGAAATAATTTGATTCCCTAAGCAATTACATGAAAATCAATATTTTCACACAGCTCCCAACATCTGGCTAAATCATTGACAACAATAATACAAAACATGTCTCTGACATCAGGCCCGCACCAGCTACTCATCTCTAAATCTTGTCAAGTTGTTAAGTCATTGATCTGAAGTGCGGGGGTACTTCTAGGACCAAGGGGTAACAAAAAGAGGATAAATAGTTCAAAAACAATCCATGGCAGACATCACTAAGTCAAGTTTGTTCAGCTCCTGAAGCTCTGCAGAACAGAAAAGTTTTCTAGAAGGACTAGGTCATTAACAGAAGGATCAAGCAGCCTGACACTCTCCAGGCACAGAACAAGCTTCCCTACAAAAGGATACAGGTGTCCCAGCTCCAGGATAAAAATATTCAAGCAAATATACACCAGAACTTTTGATCTGCACATATGAAAATGCTTTGCAGGGGCGGGAAGCGTTATCCTGGCACCAAGGGGCTGATGCAAACCCTTCTCCAGCCATGATGGGAGCAGATGCCACTGTCCCATCCCTGGGCTGGTGCTGGGTAGTGGGAGCAGCTCTGCCCCTCCAGGCTTCTGATGTCCTCAGAGCCAGGGCAAACCACCAGGTACCTCCAGGGCAAACCACCAGGTACCTCCAGGGCACAGGACACTGCATGGGGAAGTGGCGGGTGCATCATCTCATGTAGCTTTTGAGCCTTGCACAGAGCACAAATTCACCCAAGTGCCTTTCTCTACTTTCAAAATCCATCGTTTACACCAAAAAACCTTGCACAAGCCATCATTAAACACCCAGCCCTTCCCAGCATGGGTGCACAGCATGGTAGCCACCAGATACATCCCAACAATTAATCAGTTTATTGTGCTCGAGCTGCAAGGCACAGAAAGGGCCAAGACAGTAACAGGAGCTCATTTTCAGGACTACATCCCTCTAGGCAAAGATTTGCTGGCTCCAGGACCAAGTAGCTCTGCTGCAGTGGGATTCACTCCCCAGGGTATTGTCAGGACACTGCAAACCAGCACCTCTGCAACTTGGCCGTGGATTTTGGGAAGGAGAGAGTTTTCACTGCAGGATTTGCTGTAAGATCCCCAAATACCCAAGCTACTGGGTAATCTCTAAGAATGTAATTGAGTATTTTTTTAAATAAGATCAAATTAATCTTCCCAGGCTCTGCCCGGCTTTCATGAATCACAGCTGAAAGCAGGCACAGAAAATCCTATATACAACTACAACAACCTTGCAGTTCTCTTGACATCAGGAAACACCATAAAAACACATTTCAATTTAAGATACTCAGTTCAAGTTTATAGCAGCAGGAGATGAGAACAGAGGCTAAATGATTGCCATATTCCACTTCTACACTTCCAACCGAAACACATCACACCATTACTGTCCTCCACTGTCAGGCACATACATCTTAATTCCTTCCAGGCTCAAGGTAATTGGTTTGAGAAAAAAACCTCAGCCAAGTCCCACGTAACAGTTTAGTGCAAACCACAACTTTGTGACACTTTCAGCAGGAGAAGAACGACAAGATGATTTCCAACTCTATATTTTTCAGAGCACCGATTGGCAAAGTGTATCTTAGTCCATCCCCTGGCCAGTTACACTGTTGTCCTGGGCATGGACTGGCAGGAGGGCAAGAGGAACCGCCAGCTACTCCAGCTATCAGGGAGTTAATGAAGAAACACAGGCTGGGAGTTGAGCACAACCTCACCCAGGCACTCAACATCCTGGAGCCGGTGTTCCCGGTGACTCATCCCGGGTGGGAACAGCCTGGTCTTGCTAAGTCATGGTGTGGTGCCCTCCCCGGGTCTTGGCAAAGCCACCACGACTCTCCCACAGCCAGCTGGCAGGATCCAGGCACGGGGCTGCCAATGCACCAGTCTCACACCTTTGGCCTTCCACAGGTGTGCAATAAAACTCTTTTTGTAGCACGAGCCGTCAGACACATGAACCCAAGAGAGGAAAACCAGGGCCAACTCCACGGTGAGAAAGGAAAACTAAGCACCAAACCCAGAAGTACAGTGGAAAACGTCCATAGCAGTGGTTCCTAGGACAGCTGATGGCAGTGATTTGGTATGGTTTATCTCTGGTTAATGTAGATGACAAGTTTCACCTCTGCTTTTGTTACGGCCCGGCAGGGAAATAAGGGATGCTTACTCAGGGTTCATTACAAGTTTGTAGGTCGATGAATAGCTAAGCAAGTAAGCACTTTATTAACATGGCTTCCCCTTATATAGGGGAGGAAAGGAACATTCTGGAACTGGGGGTGTGAACGTGACATATAGGGAAAGAGAAGGAGGGAACTCGCCTCAACAGGAAAAACAAGGAGGGGTTACATCTCTATAAGGGATAAAGGGGAGAGGCATAACCTTGTATGGAACATCTGCACTGTGGCAGCTACACAACCAATCAAAACATGGGGGTAAAAGGAACAAACAACCTGGGGGGATTTCTATAGCAATGCAGGGGTACAAAATTGAAAAGTGCAACAAACACTATAACCCGTGCATTCATACAACAGTCCATTGTCGTTGATGAAAGTCCACTGTGTTTTAAGGTCATCTTCTTCCTCCATGGATTCTTGTAATGCTTTCTTCCATCTCTGATACTGTTCTTCTTCGTGGTCATCAACTCCCACATGCTTTGATCATCTTCAACGAGGTGCACTGCCAGTCTCTCCTCCAAGTGAAAGGACAAGAGGAAACAACTTCAAGTTGTGCCAGGGAAGGTTTACGATAGGTATGAGGGTAAATTTCTCCAGGGAAAGGGCTGTCCAGCCCTGGCACAGGCTGCCCAGGGAAGTGGTGGAGTCCCCAGCCCTGGAAGCATTAAACAAATATGTGGATATGGTTTAATGGTCGACATGGTGGCGGTACTGGGTTGATGGCTGTACCCGATCTTAGAGGCCTTTTCCAGCCTTAATGATTCCATGATTCTGTGATTCATGGACAACTACTCACTTAGCTCCCATGTTGGCCATCAGTAGGATGCAACGGAAAAAATCCACTTCAGCTACAAAGGAAGTGGCAGACAGAGGCTTTGTCACGGGCTGCAAGGGTGGATGAACAGATTATCCTTCATCAGAGGTCAGGGAGAAGCAGGAGAAAGAGGTGAAAACCAAAATCCCTGGAACTCTGCAAACGCACAGCTGGCGTGGCCCAGAGCCACACTTGCCTAAAAATTACTTGAGAATTATTGTTTCTTGTCCTTCTCTCCGTGACAGGTACGGCCCTGGGAGCACATTTCAAAAAGCATCTCCCTACCACTCTTCTCCTTAAGCCTGAAGATGAAAACTCCACCATTCTTCAGGGAGTGGGTCTCCAGCTGAACGAAGCCAAAACCTCGAAAATCTCAAAATCTCATTACTTGGCATGCAGACAGCATCACTACAACATAATATTTGGTAACCTACTTTTTTCTGCTTACAATTAAGATTCACATCAAGACTTCTTGATACCAAATCTGACCTCTCTCATAACTTCTCCCTATCAGCTAGTGGAGTGTGCCTGGATGTAGAAGGCAGAGACCAACCCAGGTGGGAGCCCAGCCAAGGAGCAACCCAGACCCACAGTTCCCATGGGGTTCAGATCCCATCACAAAATGACTTTAAGTGGCATTCTGAGTGGTTATTCCTCCCTCTGCCTTGTCTGTTTTCAAAAAGAACCATCATTCTCCAAAAGACACTGAACACAGTGATAAAACCATGGTCAACAACAATTGCTGCTATTGCAGCCGCTCTGACAGGTCACATTTTCCCAGAGTTTCTCATTAGTTTGCCCTAATGGTTGATGTGCTGCAACATGAAGTGGCTCAGGTGGGCTCTCCATGGCATAAAAAACTTCCAGATTATATTAATAACATAAAATAAAAAGAAGGATGCTATTTTTAGCAGGCCACTCCATCTCCTGCATCTGCAGTAATGTGTCTCTTCTTTTGTTTGCTTTTGTTGTTTTTTTTTTTGTTGGATATAATGCATGTTCAGACATTTCTTTTCCAACTTCAGGAATAAAAGCCTTCAGGAACAAAGGCTACAGAGACTTTTCCTTCTTCAGTGTAAAAGTTAACCAACTGCTGGTGCCAGCAGGGAAAAATCGATGAACCTCACGGAGCAGTTGGTAGCAAACAGGATGCTCAGAGAGAAGAAATGGTTAAAACCAAGCAGGGGGGTGTTTGTATCCAGCATGGAATAAAACATACTGAAATGTTTGGCCACCTTGCAGGCACAGTGTGCAACACAGCTGCTTGAAATACAGTCAATTTTAGCAGCACCAGCACGGAAGAAAATTATTATGGGGAAAAAAGCCTGAACAAAGTGAAATGTTAAGGGTGAATACCGTCTCTGCTGCAGCATGGCAATACTGTCACATCTCCTGCGGGGGCTACTCAGGGATTGCCTTTGGAATTAGGCTTCAACGATGGCCAAAGATACTGTTCCCACCACACACCACAGCTGCAGCTCAAAACTAGGTATGAGGCACTTAAAGATGCAACTCCACGACCTTCACCCCAAGAGGTGAATTTCTTCACTTACAGCAGCTTTACGAGTTGATTCAAAGCCCGGAAAACTAACACCAGGATCTGTGCAACAGCCTCCATCCATCAGAGGTGCAAACGAAACCATCAGGGAGCAGAATTCCAAGCAGAACAAAACCCAGAATTGTTTCTTCAAAGCAAGAGGCAACAGCACCTCCAAACGTGCTATGGAGGTGGGTAACACAGTCTATTTTGCAGACATTTGTCATCTCGGGAGCAAAACACATCAAGACTCTAACCCACACACAGAGTAAGAGATGGGTGAGGTGCCCAGCCCAGCAAAACTAAGTAGAGAGTCACTGGTGTTTTTACAATACATGAAAAATTTCATGGAATCACAGAATTGCCAGGGCTGGGAGTAGCCTTTAGAGGTCACAGGCCTTCCACTATCCCAGGTTGCTCCAAGGCACGTCCAGCCTGGCCTTGGACACTTCCAGGGGTGATTTCTGTTGTGGGAGCAAAAGCACTTGCACTAAAAACACAGCTCTTCCAGGAGGGAAAAACATCTGATGCAAACGGCGGCAGAGCCAGACTCTGTGAACAATTGTCAGGGGTCACTCCAGCTTTAATCCCAGATCTGACACTAATTCTCCACGTCGTGGAACGAGTCAATAAGTCTCTCCACCACGGAAATCATATTTAACCTACTTCTTTCAGGATGCTGGGAGGATTAGTGTTCATAAAGCAATCTGAAGATTAAAAATCCTATTAGTACTGTGGTTTGAATTGAGCCTGACCATAACAAGAACACCCGTAAAGCCCAGACCACAACAGGCTCTAATACACTTCTCTACTGACAGTGCTGCACAGGCTAAAGATGAGCATAAATACTGCATTGTGTTGTTAGTGATATAAAAAAATGCAATAATTTAATTACCACTAGACTGCATCCCTCAAGTGCTAACGACAGTGATGAAAAACTGGGATGGTCTAACTTTGCCTTCAAATTAATAAAGAAAAGTTGCACACCGTGAAGGTAAAACTTGGAGTGTTGCAGTGCTGTAACACAGAGAAAAGCCATCTCTGAAATTCCCAAGCCAGGAATTGTTCCCATTTCAGTAGGATAACTGGAATTCGGAGCAGCATCACCGTCAATAGTGGCAGCAACTTGTTTTACTTGTTTGCTTTAATTTGGGTTTTTAGAGTACCACGCCTGGCATTGTCAGTCAAAGCAAATAAAAACCCACAACTTTGGGGTAGTTAGACTTTTCCCTCAGAGAAACCCAAGAAGATGTTATTTAGCATCCAGTCGAACAAGAGTGTCTAAGGACATGTTTTCTGTTTGCATTATCAAACATCAGCTGCAAATGCACATTTTATGCTGCAGCTGCTGGAGCCAGCAGCACCATAAGGACAGATTTTTTAGTGTTATATATTCATTTGAGTCTTTTTTTTACACTGTATCTTTCATAAACAGCGTGGATTACCCTATACAACCTTTTTTTGTCCTTTCTTTATGTAGATAACTTTTTAAATATAGAAAACTTCTTTTTTTTATAGAGATAACTTTTCATACAGTGGCTTACACTGATGGGGGAAAACAATACTGTTTTCACCAAAAACCTACACCCACATGGGCTACATCAGAGCTTCAAAATTCGTTTTGGCCACAGAACTGCTGCAGCCCTTCCCCATCTCAACTGTAAGGATAACATTACACTGGAATGCAGAGAAACCAGAGAAAGAAAACAGCAACATCCCACCTCGGCAAGGCCTAAATCTGGTGTAACATCACTCATCTGCTGCAGGTGTCCCTGGGGGATGTTAGATCATGCAAGGTCTTACTCAAGAAGGTGCATCAGGGATAATGTATCCCCCCGGGGTCCATCCTGAGCAGCTTTGGAGCAGATTTGCTCACACACAACCCCTTGGGTTTTAGCAAAAAGCCAGAGAGAAAACATGGACTTGAATTTCTCAGTTGCTGGGAAAAAGCTTTAAAGTACCAGTCTGGCCCTAAATGGGAAAGGATGAGCACAAAGCACGATGCTCAAGGAGCAGGTAAGGTGCAAATTAACCTCATCCTCCGCAGTGGTCACCACCAGCTCTGCTGTGCAGTGCTACTCCCTCTGTGCAACACTGTTTAACAGACATCAATGTGACGTTTCCAGCCCCGAGATCAAACACCCCGGTGCAAATTAAGATGTCTTTTGCAGAGGTCAGAGCTTTTTCATGCGACGCCCCAGCAAACCAGTCCCCCCCTCCTGCGGGAGCCGTGGGAGTCCCGCCGGTCCCGGCTCATTAAGGTACTTTCTCCCCCCTCCCCGTTCTCTGTGCAGCCGGCTGGAAATGCTCCTGCGATGGCAAAGAAAATCCCAAGAGCTCCAAGTTTCTGCAAAATGCTGAGCTGTCTTCCAGCCTTCCCACCAATTCCTGGGGGCAGGCGGGATGACCTTCTCCCAGGATTCATGCTCCGCGTACCGCGTCGGGGAGGAACACAATCTCCTCGGCCACGGGGAAACGAGGTCAGCAGCTCTTTTGTGCGCTGTTTCTAGGGAGAGCAAAACACACACCTGGCCGGTTTTCTCAGCTCTCTGGCACCCTGATGCTCTTTTCTGAGCTGGGATCGTGCCACGGAGCACCCCTGGCTCCGACGCAACAGCCTGCAAGCCACTGGCCCCCGTGGAGCACTACAGAGGGAGGAGGTTTGGTACAGCACCGTCCCATAAATAATCACACAGGGACAAGATCCACGTGGGATGCTACCCCAGCAGATCAGCTTTGGGGGCACCAGGAGGGCAAGTCAGTTTTCTTCCACCCCATGGCAGCCCCAGAGAGACAGTCCTTCCAATGGATTTCATCACCTCCACCATCATCAGCCACCCACTCAACGCTTGGAGAAATCCTACACTGCCATCCGATCAATTAAACTGGGAAAGAGCAGGAAAACTCCGGAAAGAGATTTTTTTCAGAAACCAGTTGACTTCTGGGTGTGTGCTCTGGGTTTTCCATCCCGAGGCCTCCAGAACCAAGGATGTGGGATGGCAGGCAGTGACTGGGAGGTGGGCAAGGCCAATCACAAGTCTTCGAGCTCCAACGTAATTATGACGCTCATAAATACTGTTTTGAATGTTTAATTACGTTTCGTGTTACAGCCTTCTCACCTCAGAGCTCCAACAGTTGTCCTGCGTCACAGCAGCGATTACACATTTGATGTAGGTTATTATCACTCCTTTCCAGATGGTGATATTTCACACACGCACAATCATTACTCTCACTCAGGCACTGACCTTTCTCTACCTTAAGCTCTCTCATGCCAGTTCTGTCCCATTTAT
Organism: Neopelma chrysocephalum; assembly: GCF_003984885.1. Classification (NCBI taxonomy): domain Eukaryota; kingdom Metazoa; phylum Chordata; class Aves; order Passeriformes; family Pipridae; genus Neopelma; species Neopelma chrysocephalum. The sequence continues at coordinate 3,407,410 of NW_020925758.1, forward strand.
GAGTATTTATGATCTCTCTGTAAGGGATGTATCATTCATTATTAAGTCTGCTAGCAAGTAGCACAGTTCTCATTCTAAATTGTCAAAAAGAAAAAAAAAAAAGAAAAAACAGAATAAAAATTAAAATCAAATAAAAAATCAAATAAAATAAAGTAAAATAAAATAAAATAAAATAAAATAAAAGGATGGACTAAATAGTTGGTTACTTATCCTCAGAGCATCCCTCTGTCCTCTCCCATAACTAGGCAAGAAAGACCAGAGGGTCTCTCCTCCAGTCCTTTGGAAACACCTGGAGTCCCTCCCAGCTTAATTTTTCTTTCTGTACATCACCTCTGGAGAAGAAAAGCAAACCCTGAGGTGTAACACCAGCACCAGCATGTTTATGGCAACACTCTTCCAAAACCTTCTCCCCTCCTCCCTATCCCACTTTTAAACCTAAACAGAAGAGAAACCCTCAGTTTTACTCACTCCTAAATTCAAGGCCATACACTATTTTTTGCTCTGATCCCTTTCTTAGACCAAAGCTTTAGTTTTGAGATGGTACCTGCTACAAGGCCCTGATAAGCTGCAGCACAGCTCAGCCCCACAGCTCCCTGAAAACCCCCAGCATAGTCTCATTCATCAGGAGACCTAAACCCTTCCCTGCTTTTAATATAACACAGGATTCAGCCTTATTTATTGTGCCAGTCTGATTCCTCTTGCATCTCCGTCAGGGGTTAATCTCTCTTTTAACTCCTATCTGCTCTCTCATTGTACAGCTTTAAATCCTCCTGTAAAGCTTGAAATTTGAAGTGCTATCAAAGGACATCCCCCACCGTGCCCACATTCCCTCCCTGAGTCTGTTTGCTTGTGTGCAGGGTTGATGCTGCAATTCCTGCTCTTTTCCAGCTCCAGCATTGCACCCCACAGCAGGAAAGAGAGCAATTGTCACCACACACACAGCCGCACTGGCACCTGTATCTCTGCAAGACACAGATACTTTGTCTATTGCTGCAGGCAAGCAGTGATTTTTACACTCTGACACATGCTTTTGACAGCGCAACGCAAAGCCTGGGTACACTAACTTCCAATAAAAACGGAAAGCCACTACTAAACAGAGTAACCTGTCTGCAGTCCAAGTGTTTGGGCAGTTAGTGCCAGAAACAGCATGTGGGCAGTGGGGCTGAACAGGGGAGACATTCTATTTCCATATAACTTCTAATTTAGGAATCACACAGTAGATGCTGACCCTGGTTTGAACCGCAGAGACAGGGGATTAATTATCTGGTACCCAGAGAGCTGCAGTTTAGACCAGATATGCAGAAGCTGAACTCACTCATAAAATCACTCCTGAATTATTTTTTTTATTTGTTCTGCAAGAACTATCAACAACGCTACACTGTGAGGGGATCCTCACACTGAGAGGGAGGAAGATCCAGTCTAACCCACAGGTTACAAGAACACTTGCTTTCCCACTGACGTTGCAAGGGTCAGGTAAGCTCTGCAGAGCCCTTTCACACACCTGGAAAAACATTAAAATATTCTACATTTCCAGTTTAGCAGAGTTATACATGAATCAGATCAAGATATTTGTGCCTGGCCACGTGAAACAGCTTTGCAGACACCATGCATCTGTGAAAGCATCAGCCTGATGGATGCACAAGGGAATAAAGGTCATGGCACTTCACCCAGTCCATGCCCTTAGGAGGCTTTCACAACTCCTTTAGTACCCCAGGTCTTTCCCAGGGTAAGACCTGAACACTGAAATTATTTTGTGTTTATTATCTGACACAGGCTGCTGCCACATCACACCCATTAAGAGGCCCACAAAAGTAATGTTCCTATTACCACAAGATCCAGATGTGCTAATGGGAAAATACACAGAATATACAGCAAGGGGGTTACAATACCTTCAATATTTGATTTTTGATTTGAGCAAAGGTCAGATTTACTACCTGCTCCCTGCTTTTGAAAGACGTTTGACAACCTTTGAAGGGCCCATTCTTCTGCTCCATTGCCCACAACTCAAGTTGGTTGAGAAAAGCTGAGAAGAAGAAAAACAGAGCTGCAGACACAAAGGGGAATATCTAACTAAACATCTAACTAAAGCTCCCAAAGGCTGGGAAGGGAAAGCTGGTGTTGCACTGTCACCATCCAAACTTTGGTCAGCTCCACGGAGCTGGAAATAACTGATGGTACATTTTCATGGAGAGGGACACAGGTCAGGGTGAGAATAATGGAATCTTTAAGGTTGGAATAGAGCTCCAAGGTCATCAAGTCCAACTTGTGACTGATCCCCACCTTGCCACCCAGCCCAGAGCACTGAGTGCCACATCCAGTCATTCCTTGAACACCTCCAGGGATGGGGACTCCTCTACCTCCCTGAGCAGCCCATTTCAACATTTAACAACCCTTTCCAAGAAAAAATTCCTCATGATGTCCAACCTGACCCTCCCCTGGCATAACTTGAGGCCATTTCCTCTCCTCCTGTCCCTTGTTCCCTGGCAGCAGAGCCTGACCCTGCCCTGGCTCACCCCTCCCATCAGGGGGTTGCAGAGCCAGAAGGTCCCCCCTGAGCCTCCTTTTCTCCAGGATGAGCCCCCCCAGCTCCCTCAGCTGCTCCTGGTGCTCCAGACCCTTCCCAGCTCCGTTCCCTTCCCTGCACACACTCCAGCCCCTCAATGTCTCTCCTGAATTGAGGGTCCCAGAACTGGACAAAGGACTTGAGGTGTGGCCTCACCAGTGCCCAGCACAGAGAAGTGTGGAACAGCCCTTGCCCACGTGTGGAAAGCTGCTGGTCAGGCTGACTTCAGACGAAATGCAAGTTTCAAAGGGAACTTTTGCTTCTGCCCAGAGCGGCGACACACAAGGAAACCAGAGCTGCCACCGGGATTTGGGCACACAAGGGATCTTTTGTTCCCCTGTGAGAAAAGCAAGAACCAATCAGCCAAGGCACCAGCGGCTGTGCTGGCTCTCCCTGTGACCATGGCAGAGCTTTCAGCCTGCTTTCAGGGTTGCAAACACCCCCCTGCACCCCCCGAAGGTGTAAAAGGCAGCAACACCCACTGCACCTCACCAGGACAGGGATCGTGACCAGGGGAGGAGGTGGCTGCACAGCCCTGCAGGTAATGTGTGACCCAAAGCCCTCACTGCTCTGAACCCACAGCCTCAGCTATTAAAAATCACCAAATGATCCCTCCCTCCACCCTCCCAACGCTTGACTCCACCACCTCCAGTAGCAGACTTGCTGCACATTAACTCAGTGCTGTGTATTTTGCTTAAAACAACATTCTTTCAGTGAATCGAGTGCATTTAGTCTCACGCTGGGTATGCGGGGAGTTTCTAAAGAGCTGGTCAGTGCAAAAATTAGAGGCTGTCACATATGAATTTTAATCACTTGCCTTTCTTTTTGTTTAAGCTGTTTTACATGCAGGTGCTACAAAGCAACTCTCTACAAAACATCCTCTTCGGGAAAAGCTCATATTTAAAGGGGAGTTTTTTAACACGTGCTGAAATAACTGTAAGTGTTCAGATGCTTTGTGAACTACTTTGACTCAAAAAAGGGATCAGATGTCGCTGTGCGCTCTCTGCAGCCCCTTTATCCAGCTCACCCACGCCTTTTTTTCCTTCTTTTTTTTTTTTCCCCCTTTTAAATTGGCATTTTCTGATGACAGGACAAAACCAAACACGGGATCCAGCAGAGTCCCCAGTCCCATCTCATGGACACTATTGGCTTGAGGCAGGGGAGAAGGCACAGGACCACTTCACTAACACTTGTGCACCACCAATACCTTAAGCTCTGCCCTGGCACCCTGTCTCTAAATGGCCATGGTATACTAGAAGCTCAGAGAAGTAAAAATCTAATTACCTCAATTTTTCTCATTTTACAGAGAGTCTTAGATTTTGTGCCCTTTTCCCTTGCCATCTACTCAGTCCCATTCAATCACCTCCACTGTGCCTTTCCAGTGTGTTCTGGGCCACTAATGAAGCTAAAATATTCAGAAGACCCAGGAGACTGTTCTTCTGCTCTCAATCACATTGCAAGTTTGACCTTCTGGGACGGAGGGTTTGAATTTTATTCCTGGTCTATAGGCTGCACCAGACATAATCCAATTGTTTAAAAGCTCAGACACCGCAAAGGAAGTGAGGTTTTTGCACCAGTTCAGGTTTAACATGCTCACAAGCCTCCACCCTGATGGCTGAGCTGCCCAAGCACCCATGGCCCACCTCACATGTGCCCCAACTGCCTAAACCTGAGCTGCAGGCAGAAGGTATCCCACAGAGTCAGTATTTCAGTTTAAAAAAAGGCAAAAAGAAGTCCTGTTCAACACACTTCATCCATCACTCACGAGCCATGCCATCCACACGCCCTGTTCAAGCAGCTCCACCCCTCTCCCTGGAGCACTGCAGAGGGAAAAGCTCGGATCAAACTGCGGAAAACACAACTTCCACCCAGAAGCTTTCAGATTTAAAACACAGCGTGCTACATTTTAAGGCACATTTCAAATAAACAGGTAGATTCCTGTAATCCACGTCCCAATCTCCTCTCAGCCCCGTTTGAAACACTCTTTTGTACCCAAACCCGCAATTACCATAATAACAGCCCAAAACAGAAAGCACTAAAGGAGCACTGAACAGTGAGCATCTTATTTAAGAGCTTTGAAGGTGGTTATTTTCCTGTCCCCTTGAAAACAGAGCAGTCTTAACCACCCAGAGACAGCAGTTATCAATTATGAGTCGCTTGTCAAAAGTAGCTTTATTCTGACAAGAAGGAAAGCAGAGTCAAGCTTCTTTGGCTAGAGCTTACTGTTAGCCCACTGCCTGAAAAAATACACAGGGATGTGGGAAAACATTGTCTTCCCTAGCACAAACTTCAGTTTCAGAAAAGCAAGTTGTTGCCTTGTATTTTAGACACCTGCCCAGGAAAATCCATGGGTCAGCAAAGCCCTGATATCTTCTAAAAAAACCCGTGCAGCTTGCTGCTCAGCCTGGACTCACACAAGGACAAAATCCTAAGCCTTCCTCTTCCTATAGACAGCTTCCCAAATTCCTGAATTCTTCTCAAAGCAGGTCTGCCCAAAGCAAAAGCACTTGCAGGAGTGAACTGCACTCAGTTTGGACACGATCCCTCTGATCTCCACTCATGGCAGTGCTCCTCCAGATGCATTTCTGGATTGAACTCTGGCACACCATTGATTAGAAATGCATCCTAACCCACCACTAAAGCCCAGAAAACAGGTTGCAACCCTTGGAAAGTGGTTCAGTGCTTACTCCTGCTATTAAAAGACAGGGCTGTACGAAAATCTCAGCTAATCCACAAGCAAACATAAACACACTGTGAGAGTCCTGACAACTATAATAAAATGATCCCTGGCGCAACAACTTTCAGCTGCCTCCCAAATTCTCTTTTAGATCGTGACTTATCTGCTAAGAACAAAATCCTACATCTGTCCTCAGCAACACAACAAACACAGAAACAAATGAAGTAGAACTCCCACCACATCCATCTGGTGAAGACACTGCTTTGAAAGATCCATAAATACCTCCAAATATCTGCCAGTCACCTCCTAATTCAAAATCACGATGTCTCCATAAAAACAACTAACAATAGCTCCTGGGTTTAAGCTGGATTATCTCACCAAATTATCTGAAATGTGGTTTCCTCCAAGCTATTAAACACGACATTTGCAGAGTGGTTTGAACTTCATCCAGGAAGCTCACCCACGCAGCAGCAGGAGAAGGACCCCTACCAGAATCACGGCTGCACCAAACCCCTGAGTTCCTGAGGACCACAGGGATCCCCATCAGCCCAGCAGCCTTGGAAAGCAACGACAGGGGTCCAGCCAGCCAAAAGAATTCCACAACTTCACTTTCACTGCATAATCGCTGCATTTAACTGCATCTTTTCCCACTTTGAGCACCCACTCACCTGGCCATCTGCTTATAGGCTTCCTCGGCCACGGCGAAGATATGGGGATCCATGTCCCCCATGTTTTGGCCACTGTATGCATAGATGGCATCCTCTTCATAGATTGGCAGCTCCTCATACGGGTTGATGGCCACAAGCACGATACCTTAGAACAGATAAATAGGCAGAGATATTACAAACCAAGCAGGGATTGGTTTGTAATTTCAGGCTTTTCAGGGTGTGCATTAGTTGTTTTGATCTTTTTTTTTTTTTTTTTGAATATGATGTTTGAAGGGAAAAAAAGATGAGAATTGAATGGGGAAGGACTCCTGATTCTTATCTCAGCATCTCCTTTTAAGGGCTATGCTTTCATAGCAAGGCAATAAGCTCCCGTACAGCTGCAGAGGACGCCCACAAAACTAGTGATAAGAGCAAAAATTTATAATAACTTACATTGTGTGAAGCCAGACTTTGCAGAAGGAGTGAGGAAAGCTAAATAGAGCCTGAGCAATCACTTCAGAAAAACAACCAAAGCTCTGCTAGACCCACACAAACATGCTGGGGGTTCCCCTGGCTTAAATCTCAAGTGAAAGCTCATAACGAAGAATGTACCCGAATCAAACTGATATGCATAAATCATAGGAAAGGAATGCCAGAGCCTGCATTAAAGCTTTAATGTCTGCCTGCTCTCCAGCTCTAGGAATGCCGTGCCTGCCCAGAGGAGGCAGTGAGCCTTGAAATTAATGAGAGGCAGAGCCACCTGTGGTGTTCCCCGTGTGCTCGAGGGAGCTGCCCTGCACGTAAGCGCTGACGAAATTCCAACTCTGAACCACCTTCAGGTTCTGCAGGTTTAAAACTGTGTAAGAGGAGCTCTGGGGAGCAGGTGGCTGGTGGGAGTGGGCCCCAGCCAATTCAGGGCTCAGGCACCCCAAAATTACAGCAGAGCACAGGAACCCTCAGCTGGCGGCGAACACCAGGAGACGTGACTTCACCCGCTGTGGGAGGCAAAGGTCAGAGACATCACCTGCCTCTGCAGGACATTAACCCAGCTGCTTCACCTCCCTATGCCCTCCTCCTGCCTGTTTGCTTCCTGCTTCTGTCAGGGGCGTGCCCCAATTTCCCTTAGTCACCAAAAACACCACGCAAGCCAAGCTGAAGGGCTGTTGTTACCTCAGCTAAGCACTTTTCCGCCCTTCTGAACCAGTTTATAACCAGAGCACGGGGTACTTTGTACCCACGCAGAGCTCTGTAGCTAAACCTACACTTGCTAAGCCCAAACCCCTTTATCTTCGTTAACGCGATGCTGTGCTCAAGGTTATCACAAACCTTCACGAGAAGCTGCACAAATGAAACCTCACTGATTTTGGATGGGAGCAGGTTTGCAGCTGACTGAAGGCACACGTGCAGCTGCAAAAGGCCGCAAGTTATGCCAGCAGTCCCACATTGCACGTCATTAAACACTGAGAGGAAAGTCACCACTACTAACAGTCACAGGGGCTACATATTTCAAGGGAACTATTTTAAAAAGTCACCTCCTCCTGCCAAGCATTTCCTCAACAACCCTGAACTGAAACACTTCATTACAGCTGTACACACCAGGCTTAGCCCTGCCATGCAAGTGGTCCCATGGATTTTGCTGAAATCCTGCAACTCATCACAGGACAAGGGGGAACAGCTTCAAACTGACACAGAGCGGGGTTAAATGGGATATTGGGAAGGAATTCCCCTCTGTGAGGGTGGTGAGGCCCAGGCACAGGCATACCAGAGAAGCTGTGGCTGCCCCTGGATCCCTGGAAGTGTCCAAGGCCAGGCTGGATGGAGCTTGGAGCAACCTGGGCTAGTGGAAAGTGTCCCTGCCCCATGGGCAAGGGGTTGGAAAGAGACGAGCTTTGAGGTCCCTTCCAACCCAAACCATCCTGAGATTTTATGAACTGGCTTCTTTCTTTTTTTTTGGATTTTTTAAGTTGCAATTTGTTGCTATTTATTCACAGGTAACTGCAGTCCTGAATAGCTTTGGCAAGCAGCCCACCCCAAATAGGACAGACCCAATTCACACCTGCCCCTCCTTCTACTTTGAATTCAAGGCTTGTATGACTCCCAAAGTCATTAAGAAAAGGAAGGAAATAAGAGCACAAGAAGGTTTTTTGCAGTCTTTCAGGAGGAAAACCCACTATGAACATTTCTCAGTTGGATCACTCTTTCTGCCATGCTGCTGTTCTTTGGTGATTTTCTAAATCCTACTTTTTCCCCTGTGGGGGTTGCCAAGCACACAAAAAGTTGGCCTCAAACTCATCTGACAAGATGTTCCCACCAAGAGTTAGAGGAAACACCAGCTGCTGAGGAACTGGATCAACTGGACCATGAGCTCAGGAAGTTCACAGTGCATCAACCCTCAAAAACCACCCGTGGTTTTACAGACTAAAGCCTGCTGGCACACACTTGTGTCTCCCACCCACCCCAAAATCACAGTCCCCAGGCTTTCCTCATGCTGCAGCCTCTGGCTTGTGGTCTCAAGGGGTTTCTCTGCGGGCCCACAGCTTTCCAGGAGCTGAACCTGTGGCCTGGACACTCACCGCAGTACGTGTAGACAAAGTTGCTCTCCAGGAACCTGACTTTGAGGTTGTGCAGGACTGCAGGCTCGTGCAGGTAGCTGAGGGCTGTCAGGTCATTCTCTCTGACCAGGATATCTGGATTGCATAGGAGAGGCAGCTCATTTCCTTGGAGGTCAAGACGATATTCGTAGAGCTGAAGAGAAACACACGAGGAACATGAGAACACAACAAACAACAGCTCCTTTAATATCTAATAATTTATCCAAGCATAACTCCATTCTGGTAGTATAAAATACTTACATATCCTGCTCTAAATTAAATTAAAAGCCCCTTTATGCTAAATGCTATAGGGACCTGGATGATGCACTACCAGGTGACACCTGGTCATCCTTCTGGTAAATGGCTTTGAGGTGACCAACCAAGGTCCTGGAGTACCATGATGGTCCACAAGCACCAACCTGAGCATATCTGAGTTGTTTTCAGGCCAACCTTGGGGCAAACAGCCTTTAGCCAGCCCTGAGCAGTAACAGGCACCACACAGACAAGCACAGCTTCGTCTGATCTAAGCACCTTCATGCTCTTGGAAAAGCAGCCTCATTTCAAACTTCGACCACGTTCTTACCACCAGAGCGATTTCTCAACTCATTTTTAATTCAAGTTACTTTCATACCCAAAACCTGACACCTCTTCAGGCAGAGAGGACATGGAGAATCATGGAGTCCCTGCTGCTTCGGTGTCTGAGGAGCCAGTTTACGCTGCTGAAGTTACCATATGGGCAGCCTTATGCTATTTTTGACTCATCCCCAAGTGAGCAGCAGAGACACCAACTAAAGAAAAACTGTAATTTTTTTTTTTTTTTTTTTTACAGTGGAGGAAAAAATTTTTCCTGTGATGTTGCTTCCCACAGGGTGTCTCAGGAAGGGGTCCTGATGCTCAGCTCCCAGCAGAAGGGAAGAACCCCAGTTTGCAAGAAAAAGAGCACCAGTACCACTGCACTGGCACCAGAACACTCCCTGTGCAACAGCATGAGGAAAGCTGGCCCAAGTGCACAAGGATGGGGTCTCTCAGCACGTCTGACAACCTCAGGCTGGTTTTATTCTCCAATTCCATGTTGTCAATGCCAATTTTCAAGAGTTTGCACTCAAGTCTCACATCTTAATGGCAAACACACCAGGGATGCCTTGTGATATTTAAAAGTCAGCTCTTCATTCAGAGGGAGTACTCTTGCATACAGAGCAGAGCCAGAAAACACAAAACCCATGAAAATTCACTTAAAGCACAAGGACAAAAGAGAAGCATTAAACTGTTGGGTAATGCATGTTGGCTGTCAGGAACAAAAGGCTTTCAACAGCTTTGAATCCCCTGAAGATATGTATGCTGGGTATCTCCAATCTGAGGGACAGGAGTGCTCTCTCCCTTTCCTAAAGCTTTTCAGTCCAACATGACTCAGATCCAGGCAGGGCTTCATACAGAAGAGAATCAAACAGGGTGCTCCCAGAGACTTTGGGTCTCTTACACAACCCCAAAATGAGATGTTCCATGTCTCACCATGACAGTGACATGCTTATTAAGCTACCACCTACAACACCTAGTAGTCCTTTTGTCTGTTTGTACTTTAATGTTGCTGATACTCAACTCAGCTCTTGAGCAGACCTTGCAGGATTTCTTAGCCCCTTTGGTTTCCAGGGAAATATCCAGATTAAAGACAGGGAAAAAAAACCCAAGCACTAAAACTGCTGGAGATCTCAACCAGAAAAGAAGGATGGAGGTTGTAGCACTCAGAAATATGAGCAGACATACTTTGGCAGCCTGAACACAAGAAGTGGTAGGAAGGAGCTGCTGTGAATGAGATGGGCACCCACCTGTACCCAGGCACCCATCTGTGCCCAGCTATGGGGTTCCCAACATCAGAAGGTCCTGGAGCTGCTGGAGTGATAACAGAGGAGGCCACAGAGATGCTCTGAGGGTTGGAGCCCCTCTGCTCTGCAGCCAGGCTGGGAGAGCTGGGGGTGTTCACCTGGAGAAGAGAAGGCTCCAGGGAGACCTGAGAGCCCCTTCCAGTGCCTAAAGGGGCTGCAGGAGAGCTGGAGAGGGACTGGGGACAGGGGATGGAGGGACAGGACAAGGGGGAATGGCCTTAAGATAAAGGATGGTATATTTAGATTAGATATTAGGAAGAAATTCTTCCCTGTGAGGGTGGTGAGGCCCTGGCACAGGTTTTCCAGAGAAGTTGTGGCTGCCCCTGGATCCCTGGAAGTGTCCAAGGTCAGGTTGGATGGGGCTTGGAGCAACCTGGGATACTGGAAAGTGTCCTGCCTGTGGCAGTGGAACTGCCTGAACTTTAAGGTCTCTTGCAACTTGGTGCCTGGTGCTTCCAAGGAATAGTGGGGTGGCATCTGTGCATCTCCTCATCCAGATTTATCACCATGGAGGGTAAAAACAGCACCTCCAAGAGTAGGATCATCCATCCTTTACCCTTCTCAGAAAGCTGCCCTATGCTGGAAGAGCAAACTGTGGAGGACAACGAAAGCAGACACGGCTGAGCCAGGAAAAAGCCACAGCACCAAGTCCTGGGCGCAGATTCCAGCATCACTGACTTTCTTTGCAAACCTGGCACATTCACACACTGGCAACAGCCTGTGCTTGCACTGCTGTGAAAGAAAAGCTGTTTTGATGAACAGCCTCATCAACCACATCTCATTCCTATTCTCCATCTGCCCATTAAGCAACACGGTCAAGATATTCCCCAAAGTGTCGAAATGGTTGGCTGGCAGTGGATGTGGATTACTTGCCCTCCTTGGAGCATGTTCAATTTGGAGCAAGTGCTCTTTTATGCAACAGAGCAGATCATCTTCTAGACTACTGAGGAAACCCTATCTGCTCTGTGAAGAAAGCTGGTGAAATTCTTCATGAAAAATGTATTTATTCTTCCTGCTACACCAGGCACCCGGTGGTGGGTACATAGCACGGCTGCCCCCTTTCCATAAACCACACAAATCTGCAGCTGATGCAAATGCCATGGTTAACTTCATCTGCAATTCCTTGATGTCACCCACAGTCCCACTCCATGAGCTTTTTGTGCGGAACAGAAAGCAGCTGCTTTTCCCCAGCCTCCATCCTGCTTCGGGAATGATTTATTGCTGGCTGCGTGTGCATTTGGAAGCGGCGCTTGCTAGAAAACATCTACATTTAAATGAGTTTTGTGTTTTTGTCCTTTTAAAACCTATTTGTTTTAAAAGTAAAATGGAGGAAAGAGAGAGTTTTACATAAGATTATACTTGAAGAGGAAAAACAAAGGCGTGGAGAAAGCTGTTGCACAGCAGTCAGTTCTGTGCCCTGTGTGATTTTTCCATCGGTACCCAAGGTTGAGTAGATGCCACCAGCCGTGCTCTTCACAGTTTGTTCAGCAGCAGAGAGCGTAAACTGGTATTTCTAATGTACTGCTACTACTAAAAAAAAAAAAATACATTCTGATATCACAGACTATTACAAGTTTGCCAGGGGATGAAAAGAGATGATGGAGGTCAAGGGCTTTTCTCACAACCTGCTTTAACACAAGTGTCTAGGGAGGGAGCGGGCAGGGAAGAGCTGGAAGTGTTAAGGCAATAAAACACATTTTAAACTACTTCACAGAAACTATGAGATGGATCAGGCTTCTTCACACATTAATTTGAAGCTTTAAATTACTAAAAAGAATAACGACGTTCAAAAGCTTACAGTTTCATCTTCAAGTTTCAGCTGGAGGCTTTTATCTCCCTCTTTGTAATCCTTGACAATTTCTGCCGATCTCCAAACTTCATCAGGGTCAGGAATCCAAACCCTAGTGTACTGGAGAGGGGGGGGAGAAAAAAAGAAAGAAAAAGTTTAAACATGAGGAAACTTCAGGAAATTAAATGAGAAATAAATTAATTCTCTATTAATACAATCCCACAATCATTGTAAAGTCAGTGCAGCTAAACCAATGATTTCAGTAAAAAAAAAAACATAAATTCCAGTTTTAGTTCTTAGAAGTCTGGTTTTCAGTCAAGCTTCTCCTGGATGAGGTGTATGCTGACTTGTTACTAATCTAACAAAGCAAGTTAGAGCCTCGAGGCAAACATGGAATTTAATTTCCCTGGGAAAAAACAGCCTTCCAGAAGCTTTTATGAAATAACACAATTCAGCCCCAGCAGACCATACACCAGGGTGTATTTATTTTGCACAGAACAGGACAGTTTGGTTCCCACAGAGCAAGCCCCAACCCAAACCCACTGCCATGGAGCAGGCAAAGGACGACACCAATGCCAGCTCCTTCAGTTGGAGGCAAACCTGCAAACAGGCTTCAGGGCTCCAGGAAAATGCAGCATTTAACCTCCTCTGCCACCAAAATCCCCAAGGCAGAGCTGCACAGCCCAGCCAAAGTGTGCATGAAGGGATAGAACCCAAGTATGAGCAGCGCACTCTGGGCCACCGCACCTCCTGCTAACGAGATTTAATTACTTGTATGATGCAGAGATTCTGCCCAGGCTGCATTAAAACATCAGCTCGTGCTCAGCTAGTAGTCACTGCTGTGCTGAGACCTCCAGGACTTTTTCTGGGAGCTGGGACAAAAGTCCTGCAGGCCCACCAGAAACACATTCACCTCCACCCACGGGTTTCCCCTTGCCCTCTACATCCGCCTTTCTTTTGCCAGAGCAGTTTTCCTGCACACAGGGCTGCCAGGGCAAGGTCCTGAGAACGAGGAACCCCAATTTGCTTCGTCTTTGCATCACAAATCAGGCTTTGGTTGCTGGCCATGGACCCAGGAAGCCAGCCTGATGCTGGACTCCGACAGCCCAACACAGGAGTCAGTGGGAACGCCTCAATTGTCACTAATTTATTGGCATTTAGGGGGAATGTCTCCTGCCTGTTGATTGAAATAAGAACTATATAACCTTACTCTTACTGCAAACACAAGGGGTTGGGGGAAATTCCAGAAAATCCAAGTGACAGCAGCACCAGAGCATCAAAGATAAGTTTCGGCCTTCATCCTAAAACCAAACCCAAGCACATGACGGCCAAATAACATTTTGTAGCAACCCACGAGCTACAACAGCAGCAGCCATCATCTGACAGTCCGCTCTGCAGCTGAAAAGCAATAGATTTTTTTATATGTATCACTTGTAATTATTTTTAGAGCTGCTCAATAGCTACAGCAGCAGGAACCTTTAGATGTTATTGGAGCTACACAATTGTATTGCCAGAACAGCAGTTTTATTGTGAAGTGAATTAATAAATAAATAAATAATTATTTTTTCCCCCTCATCACACCAGCTCTAGACCCCAGGAGCCTTCAGGGCTCTCCCCACCACAAGGAAGGGAGGCTGCAATGAGGAAGGGGCTGGTTCAGGACCCCCAGCCCAATCTCCATTGTCCCCTCCAGCAAACAGCATTGCAAGAGCTGACACATCCCTGCAGCGTGGCCAGGAACCCCATCTTTGGCTGGCCCTTGAAAGAAGAAGTAGGTGCAGCTGGCAAGATGACAGTGCATCACTCATCCTTCCTCACCTGCTTCTCCAGACTCTGAGACTACAGAAAGTGCTTTACAGACCATCCCTGCAGCTCTCATCCCTCTGCAAAGCACTTTGCCTGCCCTTTCATCCCCACCACTGTGGATTCATCCAGTGCCAGCTCTCTCCTGGCAGAAGAGAGATCCAGACATGCTCTAGAAATGCCCAGAATAGCCAAGGATCAGGATGTACCCAGCTCAAGGCAGCTTCAAAGACAAGATGTTGCTGGTCTTGGCAACCTCGCAAATTCTCCACCTGCACACAGGGCCGGGCTGAGCCATGGACCTGCCTGGACAGGCAGGTGCAGACAGAGACACGCTGACCCCAAAGCAACCCAAAAAACCACAGTGGTGCTTGTGAAGGCTTTGGTAAATGAAATTTGGGTGCACCTCCAGCAGCAGCAAGAGGTCACAGTGGTCATCCTCAGCAGTTCATCACCAGCCATAGCCAGGATGAACCCAAGACCCAGGTGTGACAGGAGGCTCTGAACTGCTGGTAGAGGGTGGCAGCTCTCAGCACGCACTGCCCAAAACCCAGTGGTGGGAGACTCCATCAGCCACCCTGACCAAAAAAAACACAGAATTTTAAAACTGATTTTCCAGGACTTTGTGCATACACACACATGCAAGGGCTCACATAGCACAGGGGGCTCGCATAGCAGAGATGTTCGCAAGGTCTCGGGAGCCCTGGGGGTCACTCAGTCCCTGGCTGTGAGATTCCAAATGTGATCAAGGTCTCCCATCCTGCTGAACAGCCAGGGGCTGCTGGAACAGGCTGCTATGAATGCGTTTCCCCAAGCATCTATAATGCTGTCCTCTCGCGCGTGCACACACACACACATCCAAGAAAAGGAAGACATATTACATTTATTTTGTTGTGCTTTTTCACCGCCCTGCCCTCCTTGCTGTGCTCCAGCAGAGACACAAGTGCTCATCCCTCCAGGCGGGGCAGGCTGCTGTACAAACCCCCACCCAAGCCTTCCCTTTGACCCATAAATCCCAAATACGTCCAACGCAGCGCTGGAATAAAAGCACTTTGTCATTGTTACATCTTTACAAGGAGAGCTTTAATTAAAACCTGACGAGGCTTTGGAGGCAGCCCATGGTGGGGGCACCTGGAGCGCCACACTCATCCCTCCTGCATTCCCTGCCTCCAACCTGCTCCCTCCAAAGTGGCTTCACACACCATATATTTGCCAGTTAAATCCATAGAGATAGAGCCACCAGGTCACCAAAACCAGCCACCCTGGCAATTATCCACCCAGGCAGGAGGAGAGCATCCCTGTGAACCACTACTTCCACAGTCACACCTCTGACACAATTATACCACTCCATATGGCATGTGCTGGCTTTGTGAGCTTTAACAGCCTCTTGGTCTTCTGCTGGAGCTTGTTATGAAGGAAAAAAGCAGGTGGATCCATCTCAAAGCACTGGGAACAAAGGATTAATTGACTTTAGGCTCAGCAGACACAACCCTGGGCAAACCACTTAACGTCCCAACACTCCAGTATCTCCATCCACTTTCTCTTTTTTTTTTAAAGAAAAACATTTTCTTCAATCCTCGAGGATGCCTTTAAATGATGTGTTAAAATTAACTGGAAATAGCTCTGCACACTCAGCCTCTCAAGAAAAAAAAAAAAATTCAGGTTTGCTTTGGGTCTTTTTAAACCAGATCCCAAATAAAACTAAAGCCACTCAATGCTCTTGAAGCCTCATGCCTTATTCTACTCAGCTTAAGCAGAAGCTTAATAAATTCAATCCCCACCTCTTGATTTGATTTAGATTTTAGCAGGCTGCCACTGCGGATGCAGATTAAAACCAACATTAAATTAGAAGAGGCAGGTCTTGTTTTACTGTTTTGAAGCCCTTGGTGCTGGCCAAAGGCACTCCCAGCAAGCTCCAGGCAATGTGCTTGGAGGATGCTCCATGAAGGGATGTTGGTCTGCATATAAGGAGTTACAACTGTGGGGACGGAGTATAATTTTCATTACATTAAGAGAATTGTATAATCTTTCATTACGCAATAAATATTAAAAATTAGCTATCTCGGTTTAGTCTGGGCTGTTTGGTGGTTGCAAGTCTTTAGGGCAAGCTTGAAGTCAGCAAAATCCATGTTTATTATGATTGGGTTTTAATCCCCTGAGTTATTTCAGGAATGGCAACGCTCACAGCTGACCCTGGGAAGTTTTCATTGCTCCTGAGTCAAAGGCATTTTGCCAGGGACATCCTTCCAACGAGCTGCAGATAGAGGGAGGGCACAGCAGAAAACCCACAATACTGGCAATACAACAGCACCAACCACTTCACAATTAGGAATTCAGTAACAGAGATTAAGATTCAGTGTCTCCTTACAAAGACTCTTCCACGCTGGTTAAGCAAATCTTATGAAAGGACTCAAGTAGAAACCACAGAGGGTGATTTGTCAGAAACCCAAAGGTGAACACACAAATGTCAACTAGAACGAGGTGGAAATTGGGACAAATCTCTGTATATTTTTCTCTGTGAAGCAAGCACTCTTCCACCTTTACCCCTTTGTAGCGGACTTATTGCCAGCCTCGTTCTGTATTGTTCAGTGGTCCAAGTATTGCTGGATGCTTTTGAAGAGGGAAAAAAAAAATGCATACAAAAGAAAAACCAGCATGAGCTTCAGCCCTGGCTTCCCAAGAATACACATACAGCACGTGAATGGTTAAGCAGCTTACACTAAAACAGTCCAGTAACTACCCCCTCCAGCTCTCACAGGCTATCTGTTACTAAAACCAAAGTTTCCCCAAACTGTGCTCTTCCCAAGTAAGAGGAAAGCACAAGCTGTACTTTAAATTAAAACCTTGTCATACCACACACTCTGGATGTAATTTTTTCTTTTCCTTACTTTTTCTTTAAACTAGCATTAAAGATCCCTCCACAGAGATCATTTAAAGAGGATCTTGCAGATTAAAAAAAAACCAACCCAGAGGACTTTACTTGCCATCACCGGAGGGATGCTTACAGCATCCCCTTCCAGCTCTGCACCAGATCAAACAAACTTCTCTTCGTTAATTTGCGCTGGGGGTGCAGTCCTGGGCTGAATTGGAGTCACCAGCACACGTGTTTTTGCCCGTCCACTGGCATTATGCCCAAGGCAGCAGGATCCCACATCCCCCACGAGTTATGTAGCTGTGGTAAATGTGTTTGTGCAAACCGCTGCGCCTGTCAGTGCTGGCAAGAGCTGCTTTAAAGGGTGCTGGCAGGAGGGGGCCATGGAAAGGCACCAGCTCCAAGGCTCTCCCAGGTGCCCTGCAGCCTTAAAATTCCCTTCTGCCCCACTTGGCAGTGACTCAGGAGAAAAATCTGCTTTGCCTGTGGCACAGCGAGGCACAGGTGAGGTGCTCTGGCAGCAGGGCAAAAACCTCTCCATTAAGGGACTCGTGGATCATTACCTTTTTTATTATTATTTACAATATTGAATACAGAGGCAGATGGCAAGCCATAATCCTCCCTTTCCCATCCTCTGAATGAGATTTTTCACCCCAGGAATGATTTCTCCCCCGCCTGACAGACAAGCAAAGCCCATATTTAGGTCAGAGCTCCCTAAGCTGTGACATGACTCCAGGACCTGCTGACCTCTGTATCTCACCCTGGTCTGGCTTCTCCACTTGCTGCCAGGTACCACCAGCTGGCAAACCCTCACAAGGGACAGGAGGGGATGGCAGAGGTTTTCACTGCTTGGTACAGAGCGGGCAAGAATGTCCCAGTGTTGCACATCTCTCCACTGCCCAGCGCTGGTACTTGAAGCTGGGAAGACACAGCCCTGACGACCCCAGAGAGCATCTACTCACAACAAGGACCTCTGCTAGGAAAAGATCAACTTCTTCCTCACTCTAAAAAATCCAAAAACACTGAAAGGAGAGGTTATGACTGGCAAATCAACCTTTCAACTCACAGCAGGGGATGTACACTACAATAACACCACGCTCAAGGGGCAGGGCAAAAAAAATAATAGGGTTTTACTTCTTAAAAAGCACAAAAAAACATCATTTTGAGTAACAGAATGCAAGTGTTAACCTGCTGAAAGTGTTCAGTGCAAAGGGAAAGAGAGTGCCACACTGCAGTGGAGTCTCTAATTCACCAACATGAGAATGAACAATCTTCGTGTTTCCCAGGCTGATAAAAAACACACAATCTCAAACAGCTGAGCCAAGGGAGGTGAGCATAACCTACACCATCCCTCACATTCTCCACCATCCTCATGCTATCAGCCTGGATAGACGGTCCCAGGAGAAGCACACAAAGGCACACTCAGACCTCACCCTGTTTAGGGGTTCCTAAATCTTGGGGAGCATCTTCCCATCCCAGACGGCTACAGGGGGTGCCTGGCTTTGAGCTAGCAAAGCATGTGCTTTGCTGATGCCTCCTGGGCACAGGGATATTATCCTCTCCCCCTGAAGAGATGTCACACTGATGGATGGCTCCAAGTCTCCCACCAGCACTAAGTTCACTCTATTTCTCCTTGCGGAATTTTACTCCCCTGCCCAAATTAACTCAGATGATGATTTGCATAAAGTGTCACAGCAGCTGAGCAGTACTTGGACAAGCAGCATCTGCAGCATTTATCCACTGGCTCATTAGCAGCATTTCTAATGAAGGGGCATTAAAGGGCTTCAGTTCATCATTGCCCAAACTTCATGTCACCAAAGGCAGACAGAAAACTGGCACTGAGCAGAGTGGGGCTGCAGGCAAGCCCTGACACCAGGATAGGAATACTGGGGGTACACTCGAAGCCTTTACTTAATTAAGCATGATTTTCAGGATGATTTCCAAGACTAATCAATAGTCTTACATGTAACTAACAGCCAGCTCATGTATTCCCCTGCCACTTCTTCTGTGGCATCTCAGCATTGCTCGTTACTGCAGGTTTAATAAAGAGTGACAAGTTCAGCATCAAGGTCTTGAGTGCACACACAGCCCTGGTTTCACTGCAAAATTCCTCTTGCAGTAGGTCATTAGATGTTGCAAAACTAGGTAAAGACCCAGGTGCTTTGGGACAGTGCAAATAAACAATTTGTCTTAATTTGGAGTATAAAAAGCAGTCTCTCTTGGGCTGCAAGACCAGGATTTGCTCTGGGCAGTGCAAATACAACTCTTGTATTTTCACTTTGCCCCTCTACCCTTTCAAAAACAACAAGACCAAACCCCTCTGCCAGGGTCAGGAAGCCTTCACCCGCAGGGGCTGTGCATTGTCACCTGCACTGCCACCATCCTGCAGCAGCCCAAGACGTTCCAGGAGGAGAGCTGTGCCCGGTTAATTGGAGCTGGCAGCACTTGGGGGTCTCCCTGTGGTCCTTTCCAGCCTTGGATGAGGTTGAGCACGGGAGCCCTTGGCCTTTGGTGGCTCTGAAGCAGCACTGGGGAAGGCTGAGGGCTGGCAGCGAGGACACAGCCCGATGAAATCACGGGGTACAAGGCAGGGCTGCTCCTCTGGGTATTTAAGCCTGGATTTAAAGCAGGTACTCCATGGGAAAATTCAGCAAACCCTGGAAAGGGCCCTGCAAAACTTAACATTCACTGGTATTAGAGCAGCACTACGAGATGCCAGCCAGCAGTCTGCTGGTGGGAATCCTCTCTCTAGTTCCTGGGGTCCCTCAAGCAGGGGATCACCACCCCACACTGAGTAGCTCTATCAGGCCTGGCTCAGCCCTGCAAAGCACTCACCATTTGCTCTACAAGATGCTTACCATCACCATCCATCCACTGTCACACTGACAGAAAGGGGGATGCTCTGCAACCCCCCTAAATCACTGCAGAGCTCCCGGAGGAGCACGAACAGCCTGGTGACAAAGCTGACCCAGGCAATGATGCACTCGACTTGCAGATCCTCCTGCAAGAACTGTGGGCATCAGGGCAGCAGCAGTTTGGAGCAGGGGGCTCAACACCCCTTTCCCAAGCATCTCCCCTGGTTCCAGAACCCATGGGATGCTCATGGTCACACTCCAGCACCACCCAGCCGACCCAGCTCCTCCAGCGCTCCTTACCTCCTCTTACAAGTCATGGATTAAAAAAAAATCAGCACATTGCACAGGATCATGAAAAAATCCTTGACCCAGGATGAGCCCCATGGTCCTAACTCAGCCATGGAGCCAATTTTTTTCATCCCAGTAATGGTTACTGGAGTTTTACTGACTTTTTTTTTCTTTTTTAATTAAAAACCCCACGCAGGGGCCAAGTGAATCTGTAGCATGGCTTGCACCAAACAGCCTGTCATATTGCAAAAGTGAAATCTTTCCAGGCTACTTTCTGCAAATCCCTGTTGATTGGCACTAATTACCCTTCTCTCATGTAATTCTCAATTAATCAAAACCTTGAGCAGTGTTGTGGTTTAACCTTGTCTTTGTCTTCCTGTTTTCCATCCAAACTCCATGTAAGCTCCTTGATGAACATAAGATGGATCCAAAACGTGCTCTATATACAGCATATACACATGATTGTTGATAAATAGTTAAAAAACAGCCTTTGGGTTTAATTAAGTAGTCAAAAATGGCCTTTCACCCTGGGTTTTCACAGTCCTCTATCTATAACACAGCCTTGTGATGCTTTAGGGAAATTAATCATCATGTTCACTCCCCCAGTGCAGTGACCACCCTCTGTTACATGATTTTATATGAAAATGGTCCTGGGAGGAGCCCGGCTTGGTGGTGCAGGGATGCAGCCAGGGGACACCAGAGCTTTCAGCTAGAAATACTAAAAGCAACGCCTGATTTTTGGCTGTAATTGTGGTGACACCAGTGACATTCACAGTGTGACAAGCACCTCCCAAAATTCAGGGTGCACAGCACATCAAACGCTCACCCGTCCTCCCCACTGGGCACCACCGTGCCCAGACAGCACCACCAAAATTCACCTTTAATTGCAGTGCAACCTCTCCACCAGACTGGATTTTTAACCTTATTAGAAAGCAGTAATTGGATTAATCAACCTGTGTAGTTACCCCTCACATCTCCAGAACTCATGTGTTAAAAACCCTCTTGGAACACCACTCCTGCATACATAATTCAAAGGGGGGGGTGAATTGGAAGTTCTAGGACGTTTTTCCAGCGTTTTCCAACCAGGGGGGTGTGCTGGAAACACCCCCGGGCCACCTCTGCATCCTTTTCATTGCTGAGCAACTGAGGGAAAACAAATTGATTACTGAGGATTTAAACAGGCAACATTTTACCAGTTATAATTAAAAAATTCCAGCAATAAGGTCTGTTAGCAAGGAGACATTAGACACCTGGAGAACAGCACCAGTGAGCTAGACACAAAGCAGCACTAGTGAGCTAGACACAAAGCTGGAATAAATACGTTTAATTAAAATAACTGAAGCAGTGAATAAACACTCATACACCTCCAGTTGCTTGAGAATGGGAGGGCAGAGAAAAGGTCTCCTGGAGGGAAAAAACTGCTCCTGCACTTTCATACAATGATAGAATGGTTTGGTTTGTAACCACCCTCACTGCCAAGAATTTCTTCCTCAATCTCTTTTATCTCATTGCAGTAATTTCTGGGTATTTGGGAATGTGATTTGTACCTGGCTCTGCTTCTCCTGGGACATCCACGTGCCAGACCTCGGATGCACACTTGGATGGTGAGTTACTTTATAATAATTTACAGATTTTGTCTCTTCTCTCCAGCGAGACATTGAAAATAAGTATGATCTTGCAATCACTAAACTTAAATCGGTTTAAAACATATCACTGAGGAAACTCAAACGAAAGGGGGTTTTAATATATAAATACTTTTCATTTGTAAAATGGAAAGTACAGGATGGCTGGACAGTCACCTACGTTTTCTTCTTTATTTCCTTATAATTTTAGATGTCCAGCTAAAATACTGAGATTTTGGCTCTCTAGAACCACCAGCATTGATATCCTGCAGCCTCTTGTTTACACCACACAGCGACCCCCTGGAAAACCATCCCCTAAACCCCATATCCAATCTCCTCTAAGAGACGTAGGAGAGAAAAAAGCTTAAGTAAGGAGGGATGCAGGACAAACCATCTCCATCACCCCGTGAATCCTGAGTCTCAGGAGGTGATGCCATTAGCAAAACAGCATTTGTGTTCTGCAAGGAAGGGCTCAGGGAAGGAGATCAACAGTGCAGAAGACTGTCCAAGTGGCAAAAGGGTTGCAAGAAGGGCACAGGCACCCACTTAAAATAAAATTAAAATTAAATTAAAAAAATAAAAATAAAAATAAAAATAAAAATAAGATTAAAAATAAAAATAAAAATAAAAACAAACACACGCACACACCAAAAAAAAAAAAAATACTACCACACCACTAAATGCATCTTTTCTAGCCTTCACCTTCAGGTTTGAAATTCTCCCCTGACTTGGCAACATCCCCTGTGCATTAGGCAAACCTGAGGTTATCTCTTCCCCTCGGAAGGGCGGGTGCCCCAGCTGCACAAGAACACACAGATCAAACAACAGCTCTCATGAAATACTGAAGTGTCCGTAGAACAAAACAGCCCAACCAGAAGGGGAAAATAAAAATGGATTTAAAAAAAAAAAAAAAGGGAAAAAAAAAGCTCTCTCAGCCATTGGGTGCTGCCTCTGCCTTCCCCATCCCCACAATAAAGCCCCTCTCTTGCGTTTCTCTTGCACAAGGCAACGTTCATATCCCAACAGGAGATGTATTTACTCATATAAACATCCCTCCCTGTGTTACAGGAGCATTTCTTCCTTCCCCCAAGTTACAGGCTACCTCTGGGCACAGGCTGTGGCTGCAGAGTTTCCATCAAGGAAAGACTCGGCCCTGGCTCATCCCAGCACCACATCATCCCAGGGACATTCCAGCTTTCCAGATTTCTATTCCCGCTGCCTGTTCCCCCAGTTCAGGCCCCAGGAGTTTTGCTCCAAGACCAGGAAATGCAGTTCCCATCCAAGGGATGCATTTCCCTTTGGGAAGGACATGCATCTATGGTCACACTGCACCTGATGCCACTTGCCTTGAAGCCACATCAGCACAGGCTAAGGACTAAACCTGTTTCAAGGTTTAGTTACACCTACTCTTACCACACAAAGCATATGTGTGGGAATTATTATTAATTATTAAATAAAAGGCAGCAAAAGGCATGAAAATACACCCTGAAGTTAAAGCAGTTTAAGAGTGCATTAAGACAACTCAGGAGAGATGTAGAGCAGCTCACTCAAGTTAGAGCCCAACACTAACTCAAATCCATCTCCACCAAACGTTGCACTTTGACTTTTCTCTCTCCTCTAGGGAATGACTTCATGCTTTGTTAGGCAGATGAATAAAACAAGGGGAAAAAAAATAAATTGAAGAAACACTACATTATCACACTTTATTCTGTTATAAAAGCAAAGCTTTTGCAAACTGTGCTGCCAGTTCCCAGTCCAGAATGTTCAAAACCAAAAGTTTCTGCCCTTTCTAACAAAATGGTCAGTCCCAATAGCTGAGTTCCTTCAAAATCCATGGGCCAGTGGTTGTATGGGGCCACCTGAACTTGTGTGGCTGCTTTCAGCCACTGCCATGGGCAAACCAGCACACATGATAACCCACAGCATTACTCACATTATAGGTTTGTCCCACAGAACCTCCAAATCGTAGAATCCCAGAATCATTTAGGTTGGAAGAGCCCTCTAAGACCATTGAGTCCAAGTGTTCCCAAAGCAACTCCAAGCCCACCAACAACCCATGTCCTCAAGTGCCACATTCACACGGCTTTTCAATCCCTCCAGGGATGGGGATTCCACCACTGCCAGGGATTAAGAACCCTTTTCCATGAAGGAATTTCCCCTAAAATCTAAATGCATCAGAAGAGGCGTTAGGGGTCATGCATATCCATGGATGTAGCAGGGATTTAGGACTGTCTCTGAAGGGGATGGATCTACAAAAAGCAGAGAGTTGCTGAAGCAACATGCCCCCTCACAGCTGCTCTTTATTTCAGCAGGTCTTTTCCCCTGTCCCACACTATGGTGAAACTGGATGCTGCTGCAAACTTTCAAACAGGTATTTTTAGGTGCCTTCTTAAGGGAAAAAAAAAATATCCCTGTTTGGATCACTGCATCTGGCCATCATTTATGGCCCTCCAGCCTGGGAACAACATACCAATGTGTCAGTCCTGGGAAATGCCAAATTGAAGGTTGTGTTGGGGCTGCCCACACACTGTTGGTGTTTTAACCTTCAACTTGGACATTTGAAGGCACTTTCAAACTTACTGCCACAAATAAAGACAGCTTTTCAGACCTAAAACCACAAGCACCCCTTGCTTCTAGAGGCATCCCATTCCATGATCACAGAATCACTAAATCCCCAAATGGTTTGGGTTGCAAGGGACCTTAAAGATCATCTCCTTATGGATCACTCCAGCCCCTGCCATGGGCAGGGACACCTTCCACTAGCCCAGGTTGCTCCAAGCCCCGTCCAGCCTGGCCTTGGACACTTCCAGGGATCCAGGAGCAGCCACAGCTGCTCTGGGAAACCTGGGCCAGGGTCTCACCACACTCACAGACAGCAATTCCTTACCAATATCCCATCTAACCCTGCCCTCTGGCAGTGGGAAGCCATTGCCCCTTGTCCTGTCCCTCCAGGCCCTTGTCCCAAGTCCTTCTCCAGCTCTCCTGGAGCCCCTTTAGGCCCTGGAAGGGGCTCTCAGGTCTCCCCGGAGCCTTCTCTTCTCCAGGGGAACCCCCCCAGCTCTCCCAGCCTGGCTTCACAGCAGAGGGTCTCCAGCCCTTGGATCATGTCCTCTTGCTCCATGTCCTTCTGATATTGGGGGGATCATTTTTGATCAGAGAAGTCATGCCCTAACCTCTGCTCCTCTCAGAGTAAGGGGATGAGCAGTGCACAGGTGCCTTCCAGCCTAATACCATGCCCACCCTCTTCACTCACCAGCCAGGCAGGCTACCAAACTCCAAACAGTCTTTGCCATCATTCCAATTTCCATTCTCCCCCCCCCCCCCGTGGCACCGATCACCTTCCTCACTGCTCCCTGATAAGCCTCTTTCTCCCTGCAAGGACTGCAGGGAGCCCTTATCAGAGCATTATCAAAGGTAGTGTTGGAGCACAGCCTCCCAATTCCCAGCCACACCGGAATAAGACCCACTTTCTACAAACAAATGGTACATTTGGAACTGCTTTAGTAAGGGCAGAGACTCCAGTGTGAGAGGAGCAGGGTCTATCACAGCATCAGAGGGGGTGGATTCAACCTCCGAAAGGCAAATATTTGCTTTCCGCTCCTCTCCCTTGTCCTCCCCGTGCTGTGTTTGCAAAACAGCGTTGCTTCCACCTGCAAAGCTAAAGGATGGCTCCAGCACTGACTGCATTATGCTGGAAAGCCACATGCCAAGCAACCCTGCAGAGCAAATCCAGCCCGGCCCAGCGCTCACCTCCCGTTGGATTTTCCTTGATGCTTTCAATCATTCACTCCAGTCACTGGAGAGGGACTTTGGACAAGGGCCTCGAGTGACAGGACAAGGGGGAATGGCTTCCCACTGACAGAGGGAAGAAATTGTTGTCTGTGAGGGTGGTGAGGCCCTGGCACAGGTTGCCCAGAAGAGCACTGATGGGCACAGCACGTCCACAAAGTGAGCTCGTTCAGACTGCCAGCTCTGATGAGAAACCCCAGGGGACTGGTTTTCACAACAGCCCTTCTCATAGGAAAGCAGTTTAACCTGTTTAAAGGGCATTTTATCCTGTTCTCAGAGGACGTTTCCCCTCTGTCCAGCTACCAGCAAAGGCACTGTCAAAAGTCTGGGCTCCGTTTTAAAGGAAGCCAGCAAACCTCAGCATCCCCACAGCCTGATCCCAGCCAGAAACACCAGCTGGTAAAGCTCAGGAGCTGGGATTTCCCTGTCCCTTCAACACTTCTGAACTCCCTCCAGGATTTGCATGCACGGGAGAAAGCCCACATCTCGTTTTGCACTGACACTGGGGGAAATAAGCCACAAATCTCTCCTCATCTCAAGATATAAAAATATAGAGGATGCTCAGGCAGCGAGACAGACTGCCACAGTTAATATCATTATCCCTCCTAATGTGTGCTTTATCACCACAGTAAATTTATCCCCAGAGTCACACACTCAGTCTGCAGAAATAAAGTGCGAGAGACATCCCCAGGAAATCTTGGGCTTAAATCCCCCAAAATGGGGAGTTTTGTGAGTATGTGGAAGGGATTTTCGACACAAGCAGAGAGTTCAGCAGCTGCTCACCCTGAACAGAGGAGTTCAGGCCTCCCCAGTCTGGGGTGGGGGGGCTCAGACCATCCTCACAGGCTCGTGCCCTGTGGGAAGGACAACACAGGACACAGCTCCAGGGCATCACCACCAGCACCAGCAGCTTGGTTACTGAAGCAACACACGAATCCTGAAGAGACCCATCTAGATTTCAGGTGTCACTTCAGCCCCACAAATAGCTGGTTTGTTTAGTGGCTAAAGGCCACTATTATATTGTCACACCTCCATTCAGTGCAGTCAAGGGTTTGTGGGATGAAGGAGGCCCCATCCACCCCCTCATGCCGGTTTATTACCAGGGCACAAGATCCATACATGCTTCTCTGGTGGCTTCAGATTTCTTTAAGCTCTGCCTGGAAATAAAGGGTGAAAAAAGCCATGTCTCCATTTTTAACTGGTCTGCTTCCATGAAACAACTTAAACATCTTTAATGCATCTCAACCATCCAACATGAACCCTGTGGATGGGCACTGCAGCCCCCAAGAGACTCCTCCAAGCCTCACTCCTGGACAACTGTGTTAACACAGCAGCCAACTTTCAAATCAGACATAAATTATGCACAAAGCCTGTAAGAGACAAGGGTCAGGGCTGATTGTGAGGTTAAAGCAGGTGAGGCAGATGCAGCCGGGGCCTCTTCCATCTCCTGGGGTGCTTCAAAAGCTCTTCATCTTTCCAATTATGAGCCCTGGTGCAAATCTGCACACATCTGCAGCACATCGAGCTGCTGGGCTGGCTCTCTCAGGCCTTGGCCTCTGTATTTTGCTCTGCCCTGACTTGAAAAATTATATGTGTTTTGTGTGAGGAATGGAGCCAAGTCCTTCCAAAACACCCCCTTCCCTTCCAGATAAATTAACTACACTGAAGTTTAGCCTGACTCCAGGACAGGTTTGTCCAGACCCCAGACACATTTTAGCTCTTCCCAAGCACGTGAAAGAGAGAGAGAGAAGAGAGGCTTCAGCCAGACCACCTTCCTGCCCGGCCAGGTACCATCACTCCTGAGTCATCCAAAGATCACACATGCTTTCAGCATCACACACGACTTCAATCCATCAGGGCTTCAACATCCACTGCTACTGCTTCAGAAAGTCCTCTCGAGTCACTCTGGGGACACAAGGACCATCTAGAGTTCACAGCCCCCAGTGATCAATTCACCAAACACCCAGAGGTGTGCAAAGGAAATTAATTTATCTAGACAAGCATCAGGGCTACGTATCTTCCAGCTGTGCCTGTAACTGCATGTGAAAGCAGAATTTATCAACAGAGATGCAGCCAAAAAATGTCAGCCTACTGACTTCGAAGCTCGAAGGCAGAAGAAACAAGACTTTAACCCAAGGAAGGTGTTAACTTCCTTGGTAAAGATACTTAAAGCTTACTGTAACGTGGCTCTTCAAAGGACAGAATTTGGGGAACTACTTAGAAAACAAGAGCTGATTTTATACTGTGGAAAAAGAGCAATGGAGCCCATGGTTGCAGGCAAAACCAGAGCATTAAAAACCACCTAAACCTGAATGATCGCTCAAAAGCTTGGTTTCAAAAATCACAACAAATGGTTGAAAACTTGGGCCCCCTTCCAGAAGCCAGGAGCAGTTCCAGCACAGGAGTTTTTTCCCCCAAAAGGCTGCCCACGCAGCACAGCTCCTCTTCCCATTTTCAGGTGGGCTCTGACATTGCTCCATCACACTGGAGATTTTTACCAGCACAGCAAATTGCAAGATACTGCCAGAGTTTGGCTGCAATATGAAATTAAGGCAGAAGTGTTGTTGCTGTACTCCGGAAGGATTACAGAACTATTTTTAATAAGGGGTTTAATAAGCTTTAGGCAGAGTAAGTTGCTTTTGCTCAGCTCACATGGCTGCAAAGATAAAACCTTGCACAAAGCAACAGCCACGAGTTGCCTGACAGAACTTGCACCGCTGAAAATTATGGAGTTACCTCTTAAGGAACATTCTCTTTTGTTGTCTTTGAAGGA
Source organism: Neopelma chrysocephalum (assembly GCF_003984885.1). Taxonomy (NCBI): domain Eukaryota; kingdom Metazoa; phylum Chordata; class Aves; order Passeriformes; family Pipridae; genus Neopelma; species Neopelma chrysocephalum. The sequence goes on from NW_020925758.1 coordinate 3,435,559, forward strand.
GAGGTTTATATACTACAAACCTAAGCATCAAGGTTTGGCTTTCTCACACTTTTACAACATCACAGTGCTACACCTCTGCAATTTCTGTTGCTGCTTTGGCCAGAAGCTCACAGGAACAGGAATGTGCTACATAGGTGGTTTGTGGCATGAAGAAAGCACTGAAAGCTGGCTTTGTGGATTAATATTCTTTAGTCTTTATGTACTTAAGATGCACGTCATCAGGTGGACACCATCTGAGCTGGCAAACCCTCCATCCCCAGCCAACACTGGTCACCAACAGCTGCACCACAGCTCTCAACACCCTCCATCCCAGCATCCATCAGCCACATCCCAAAGAGGACAGGTATTTGCAGCCCAGGGATGGACATCTCCAGGTAACACGCATCTGTTGAAAACCAGTTAGCACCAGTATTTTCTTATTCCAAAAAAAGGGAAACAGAAAAAGAAAGCAAGCCCATCCGGAACCTGGGAAAGGGTCACCACAATAAACGTAAAATTATGAAGAATTATTAATTATTTCTACCCTGTGAATGCTACTCCCTCCCCCACCACTTAGCACAATCTCTATTGTCTGAAAAGCGTTTAGCTGGAAGTGGGTCATGTCTCCTGGCATTACTAAATCTTCCCAAATTTCCCCCGATTAGTCAAACGCGATATCCTCTCTGACATCTGAGTGATTGAGGTAGTGTGTAATGCCATTTTTCCCCTGAATGAGCCACATCAAAGAGGGTTATAAGACGAGAGATGGCACGCTGGATAAAATAGCCGCCAACAGATTGTCCCCGAAGTATTATCGAGGACAATTATATTGTTTTGTTGGAAGGTTTTTCCTTTAGAAACATTCAGCCTTTACTGCTGAATGCAGAGAAACAAGAAATTGCCTTCAGAGATGCCAGAAGGGTGAAACCTCACTAGTTATGAGCTGTGTGGTCCAATGGTTAAAACACTTCTGCACACTAATATCACAGGGATTTTCTATCAGCCACAACATCCAGTCTTCTCTTCACACAGGGAAATCAAAAAACCACGCTGCTGCAGATTAATGACAGCCTAAATCTGGGTAATGTGTTGTAAATGATTAAATATTAAAGCAGAATAATCTGAAACTAAAAAAGGGAAAAAACTAGTAAACCTGCTACTGAAAAAAAAAAGAAAATACCATTTAAAGTTGGGATATAACAGCAAGGAATCACTCAGGCAAACATTTCACCCTTTGGAGCAAAAGGATGCCAGGGCTCTGTAAGGATGCTCAGCTGGGACAAGTGCTGCTCCAGGGACTAGAGCTGGGACTGAACTCCCTTCTCACAGGAAAAGAGCTGGAGCTCTTAAATACTTGTCAGGTTGGTGATTAGATGAGATCCGGGCAAAGTTTAGTCAGTAACAGCAGGGTTTGCATTCTGCTGATTTGCCTCACGTGACCTTCCAGGGCTGAAACTTTGTACCAGAGCAAAGACAGACAGGAGACAGCATCCTTTTACACACCAAAAAAAAAAAAAAAAAATTCATTTTTAAAAAAAAAATTTTTTTTTGAGAGTCTACAGACTTTCTGACATTGCCAAACAGAATAGTCTGTTCTGTACAAATAGCCTTTTTTTTTTTTTTTAAATATGGATTTCTGCACCACGCTCTTTCTACCTCTGGATAAAGGGAGGTTCCATTTGGGTGAGAACACTGGTTTTTCTGCCCGACGCTGGACTTTGGGATGCAAACCTCTGTTTTGGGCAGAGCAGTGCCTGTGGGGGGGGGGGGAAAGTCTGCTGGCAGCTCATTTTTTGGGGACTGAGAGTTGCACAGCCTGAGCTGCCTCAGCCATCCCATCTTCTCCTGCACGGAGTGCCGCGTGCTGAAAGGGAAATTCAAGAAGGTTTCACGACTAAAGATGATTCAGACCCACCCTGACAGTCGGGCAAACGGGCAGCTCAGGCTTCTCAAAGCACTACCCCTGCCCAGCTGGCATCACAGGGGATGGTCCCCACGCCTGGGAGGGACCTCCTGAAACGAGGGGTGCGAGCACAGCCACCACTCCCCGGAACGGCAGGGGGGAGGGCAGAGCGAAAGACGAAGATTAGCTCTGACAGCCTGACTCCCGAGTTTATTTTGGCATGGCAAGAGCACACGAGGCTTCAAAGCAGCTCCCGATGAGCAGGAGCAGGGCCGGCTTGCCCCGAGGCTGAAATCCACAGCCGTTCCTGCCACTGGTTGCACCCAAAGCATCAGCCCTTTAACCCTGAGCATCAGTGTTTTCCAGAATTGAGATTTTGCGCGCTTAAGACGCCTAGATTTTTCTCCTTCTTTCCTTATTCCCTGTTGTTTATTTTTAAATGAAGCGTTTTATTTAAGAGCTCTGCCTCCCATCCTCCACGACAGGGCAGATGAAGCAGAAGCATTCCTCTCGCCACCCTGCACAGGGAGGAACAAGTTACCTCCTTGCTGAGGCAGGGTGAAAACAAAAACAAAGGCTTTAGAAAGAAAAAGCAAAAAAAAAGAGAATAAGCAGAAAGGAAAGGAGAGCAACAGATTTGAAAGCTGGTATATGGAGGGTTTACAGGAGCAAAACACGAGCTTCTTATCTCTCTGGATAGTGTATTTATAATGCCCAGGGCCATAAAACACACGCTATGGGAGAGCCAAGGGCAGGTCCAGCACCCTGGGACCTCTGTCCCCTGAAAGCCATTGTGAGAAAACCCCAGTACTCAGAGTAGGGGAGTCCCTGCAGACACCCCTGAGGGCAGCTCTCCACCCGCCCCCAGGTGAGATGTTCACACCTCATGCAAACCTGGCTTCCAGAAGAGCTTTTTAGTGCTGTTAAAGGCCTTGCTTCAGCCAAAACATGCCTTACTGGTACCAGTAGCTGCAAGATGGGAGTGCAGGTGGTCACAGTCTATCCAAGCAGAGAAGTGGTTTATTCCCAGGCCGGGTGAGGCAGGAAGGCAAGGGGACAGCACGGTGACACAAGGCACCGACCAACCACTGGATGATGGCACTTGGTCTTCCATTTCCTTCATTATTTTATTTGTTACCACCAAACGTGGTGGTGAAAGCAGGCACCAGCTACAGAAAGGCTGGTGAGAGCCACACCAGTATTCCCACACCGGTATTCCCACATCTACCTCCCACCTAGGTCTGTGTAGCTCTGGAGCAGAACCTCCTCCTACAACTTGTTCCCCAGACAGGACACCAGGAGGGGGGGGACCAATCCAAGATCATAGTAGTCCAGCACTGCCACGTGAAAGCCACTTCCAGCTCTCCAGCCCCACCCCACCAGGAGATTGAGTGTCTGTGGCTGAGCCCCACACCACCCCCAAAGCACTCAGTGGGTACCACTCCCCCACTCCAGGGGGACATCGCCCTCACTGCCCGAAAAACAGCAATGCCCACAGCAGCCACGTTATCAGAGCTCACAGTAATTAAGAAGCACAAATCCACAAGGAGTTACTCAGCTTAATTAGATTGAAAATTACAGCTTCTATCATCTCAGCATCTCAGCAGCCACTCACTGCCTGGGATGTGCTTACACTGACTTTCTGCTCGCTTGGGGTGATTGCACCAAGGACTGGTTCCACAGCAGGCACGAGGATCAGATTTTTTTTATTTTTATTTCTTTAGAAAAATTAATTTTCAACCCTCATTTGCCAACACACGTGTCAGCAGCCCCCGCTGCCTGCTCACATCCAGCCCGCTTGGGTATTTGGCAGCTGAAGGTTTGCCTGAACCACCCAAAATCATCATCCCTGTGGGGCTTTCGGAAGAAGCCGGACATTCCCATGATTTTTAAAAAGCCCATCTTTAAATATATTAAGGGTCTCTTTCCTTTGAAGAGCGGTGACTCTCTGAGCCACATCCCCGACGTGTAACGTGTCATTTTGATAAGTGGTGGCCGTGATTCACCCACAACGCATTCTGCTGCCTGTAAGTGGTGGTTAGCACATCCTACCAGCACCTCACACCTCGGTGACACTTTCGTCAAGGAGCCTGGGCAGTGACTCACAGGAAGGGTGAAGGTATGGGTTGGCTGGGTCTGAGGTGTGGAGTCACCAAGGGAAGCAAATCCGCTCACCACGGGGCAGCCCGTAGTCCAGCAGGATGGGAAGTGGTCGTGAGCTGAAAGGGTTGGTCAATCCCAAGCTTGGAAAAGGCATGTTCTCAAGGAATAGTTAAGCTGGAAGCACATGGCAAATGGAAATTCATGGATGAGAGCCAAGAGAAACATCAAAAAAATCAAAATGGACAGGGGGACAAAGGTTGTCTGGAGAAGTAGGTTGCCCAGGGAAGCTGTGGCTGACCCATCCCCGGAAGTGTCCAAGGCCAGGTTGGACAGGGCTTGGAGCAACCTGGTCTAGTGGAAGGTGTCCCTGCCCACAGCAGGGTGTGGGACTGGGTGAGCTTTAAGGTCCCTTCCAACCCAAACCATTCCGGGATTCTGTGACACAGCACACGTCTCCTGTTGAGGTGCCACGTAAGCACCAAACACCTGGAGCACCCAGAGAACACAAAGTCACCCCACTGGTATCAGCCCCAATGCCAATACAGGGAACACGAAGGGAAAGAGGCAATGCCTATATATTAAGGAGGACACGGACAGGGCATCCTACAACCTGCCCTGCACCACGAACAGTTGGGGCAGCAAGAAGAGCTTTTGCAAGTGCTGTTGTTGATCTGCTGAAAGTGCCAGAGCAGGGTGTGAAGGTCCCAGCAGCACCACTGGCTTCATATGGACGAGCACAAGAGACTAAAAGTCAGTACTACAAAAAACTGCTCGTGGAGGAGAAAATAAGTAATAAAATTTTAAAAAATCAGATGGGATTTCATCCAAAGTCGTGGCGGACAGTGGCAATGTGGGTCATCCTGCATCATGCCACAAGTCTGGAGTCCTAACCTGCAATTAAGGGCTTGTATTGCCCATAGTAAGGGTTTACAGACTACATTGCTCATATCTTGTCCTACAGTCCAGATTTTGACATGTTTAACCCATTCCCATGACTTGCAGGTTTCAGTCAACTGGAGAAGACTTTTGACATGGACAAACCAAGGACAAAGGAGAGCACAGCTGGAGATAAAGTCACATTTCCAGGCTGCAGGCTCTTCCCTGTAGGGACAACTCCTTTCCAAATCCTCTGGATACCGCAGGAGGGGCAAAGAGCAGAAATACCAAACCCGTAACAAGTCTCATTAGTAAAACTGATGAGTTTACCGTGACCCAGGCAACACATTAAGGAGTGTTCCAACGAGGAAGGCCAAATGAAGCCCATCACCCAACAAATCCAGTCCTTCCCAGCCCTGCCACCACCTCTGGACAGGTCCCTGCTCATATTTAAAGGATCAGGCTAAGCCAAAACCCAACCCAGCCCCACAAGATGTGTCTCACAGCAGGCCAGAGGCATATGAGGGCAACTGCTTTACGACGTGCTCGAGACACAGAAAGCTCACAGGGAATTTTTCTCAGCTTTGCTGAAGAGCAAATTCTTCACTAAAGTGTTTTGCAAACACTTCAGGTGTCTGCCACAGCTTGAGGTTTTGCTGCAATAACAGCGGTCATCCTCCTGACCCGAATTGTAGTTGACGCTGATACTCCTTTAACCACCACCACAAAGTGCCTGTGTTTGCAGAGGGTCAAAGATCAGACAACAGCACCACACAAAAACACCCAGCTCAGGGGTTTCATCTATTGCACTGCTGGCTAACTTGGAAGCTCCAAAGTCCACCTTCATGCTCAAGTTAGGCTGCTCCTGTAGATTCCTTGCTGGACAACTGTCTCAGTAAGAGTATGTGACTCCTTTTCTGAACAGAGCTACAAATAAAGTGGTGTGTAAATTGGAAGTCCAACATGCCCAGAACTGCACTACATTACAGCAAACTAATATCAGCTTCAAGAAAAAAAATATATAATGTATAAAAGTACGGACACAAACATACATAGACTTCTTTCCTGGTCACCAGAAGACATGCATGGATTCATGTTCAGGGTCATTATTTTCTATGCCTAGGTAATTGGCATCAGAAAATAATAACGAAGCAAAAATCCTCCCTTGTAAATACATTCCTCAACAGCAGCCAGGCTGCCTGTGACAAATAACCTCAGTCAAACTCCCTCCTCGGTGCAGAAAAGGGTAGGAATGATTCATCCCATCCCATCCTATAAGAACCAGCATGATCCTGAGGCTCCAGACCCCACGGATGCTCCCAGGTTTCCACGCTTCACCCTGGACTTAACCCAGCAAATCGCTGCCATTTGGGCTTTGCATGCACTGGGATTTCCACATCCCAATTTCACACTCTTAAAACAGTATCAGGGCAGGAATTCTTAAAAGTAATTTTTTAAAGAGGCAGGCTGATTAATACCAACCAGCAAGAGGGCATACAGCTGGAATCAAGCTAATTAATCCCTTCTGGAGTCACTCCTGGGGCTGTGCCCCAGCACCTGCACCGAGCTCCACGTTCCTTGGCTCAGTGGCTCTCATCTAACCCAAGCACAGGGGCTACTGACTGCACAACTGAAACGAAAAACTGCACAAACAGAAAAGAAAATGGGATTGTTTTTGCAGCACAAAGCCCCTGGAGCAGCGTGCCCTGCGGTGCCACGAGGGCACCCACACAGTGCCAGACACAGGGTGAACTTGGGCCACCCCAGGCCCACCGAGGGGGGGAAATGCCCCCCAAAGGCCACAGTCTCCCACCTTCCTTGCCTACACTCAAGGCCTCAGACACAGTGGACTGGAGGGTCTTTAAACCCCAGGTTTGGTTCTCCCCTCATCACCCCCGTGCCATCCCGGGGAAGCCGAGGAGGCCCCTGAGCTGCTGCGGCGCTGGCCATGCCCTTGGCACGGTCCCCAGCTGCAGAGAGCTGGCTGGAGCAATCATATTTTACATTTCAATGATTTTCTCTCTGCGACTGCAGCTCATAATGAGGCAGGATCAGGAGGAGCCCGGGGATGCCAGCAGACCCGGCTCCTTCAGCGAGGTGGCCCCATCCTTAAATAAAAATCCCAGTGTGGCCTCCAAGCTGTCCCTGCCCTTTGTGGAGTGACCCAGACATGTTCTCATAATCTAAAATACAGGAGAAGAAAAGCCAAAAACCTCCAAGTGTAACCTGCTTTTCCCAACAGCAGCTGAAATGGCAGCAGCAGGAGTTCAGGAGCTCTGCAGCAGAGGTCCTGTTGATGTCCAGGGGCTGAACCCCAAGCTTGCCCTGTTCCCCACTCTTATTCCCAGAAGTTTGCTCTCTCACAATTTAGAATTTTTAAAACTTTGTAGATTTTCATGTAGCTGCAGTTTTCTTTCACTTTAGACCACCACTTTCTCACAGTTTGTGTGTCACATTCCTGAAGCTTCCGTTTAACCATCTGTTTACCGTCTTTTCAACAGGTTTTTTTTCAAGGCAACAAATATTTAGCAAGAGCATTCCATTGGATTCTGTTGGGATGCGCACCTGGACCAGAACAGCAGGAGATATGGTAGAAAAAACAAGACAGAAGGCCCAAGACCGTTGGAGGGACTCCAGGGGGGCAGTTCTGAGAGTGGCACCAGGGCAAAAGGGGTCTTAGGATTGGATGTCCCGATTAATATGAGAATCAGCAAAAGATATAGAAGTGTAAGCGCCTTTCATGCTCCGTGGCCAGAAGGCCTTCATCAAAAGAGCTGTTCTCTGTTTTGTCTAATACTGCCTGGAAAGTCTTTTCTCCCGAAGATTTTAGGCATCACAATCCACAGAAAATCTTCTCTCACTTTCCAGCCGCTTGCTCAGCTCCAATCCAGCACACAGGCACACACCAAGGATGAATCCTCCCCAAGCCTTGAAGGATAAATCATTTTCAGAAGCTTTTATGCCAGAAGGTTTATGCCAATTCATCGACTCAATCAGTGTGTGATCACACTGGCAGCATTTATTCACTTTTGAAAAGTTTCTCCCCAGGGTCAGAAACCACCAATTCATTCCAGTTACTTTATTTAATACAACTTTAAGTGAAAACCAGAGCATTTTCTACACCCAACACTAGCCATTAGAAGAGGACTTCTTAATGCATTAAGTTCTATCCTCTGTGAGAAAATACTTGGCAAGTAACAGTCACTTTGCACAATGGGAGGAAAAAAGATAGTATGAAAATAAATACCCTGGTTTCTTATTTACCCAGAGCTTGCAAACCTTCCGAAGAGCGTATCTTGTGCTGCACAACACCCCGGGAGCAGAAAGGCACAGCTCATTCCCTCTCCAGGCAGAAGCACTGTTTTGCATGAGGTTCAGAGGCTATACTTAAAAAAAACAATTAACATATTTTAAGAAGCACCTTTAAGAGAGCAGAACACCCAGAAGCCAAAAGCAATTATAGTTGTTTTAGTCACATGAAGAGCTTCGCCTTACAATGCAACAAAGGCTAGCCATGCAAACAACTCTAATTTCTGCTTTAATGCTGCAAATCAATCCTTTGCTGGGGATGGCACCTTCCGTGGGTGATGTCCTCCCTCCATCCTGCCCAGCACCCAGCCCAGGGAGCAGAGCATCCCCGTTACCTCATTACAGGGTAATGCTGGCACCTGCACAGTCTCACCGGGACTGACTGCAGCTACCTGGGCTGTAGCTTGGCTGCATAAGCAACAGGTCTCTTTGGAGGGCCCTGGCTGGAGAGGAAGGAAAGAACCCTGCGTGTAGGGAGCTGCCTTTGCCTCCTGCTGCAGGTAAACAGGGTTTGAGAAACAGCCCTGCCCAAAAGCAAAGTGTCTGCCTGCAGTGCTGCAGCTGGGCACCTCGGGGACGTGGTGGCAGAGCAGGACCAGCCCAGGCAGCCTTAGAAAGGTGTTTCTTGGGGGAACTGGGCAATACACCGGTTGGGCAAGGCTCCAGCACTTTCCATCTGGAACAGGTTTTTGCCAGCTGGAATCCTTGATGCCACTACCTGCCCTGCTCCTCTTGCCAGCAGCCCCAGGACCAGGTCCGCACCCTTTGCCACACAGCTCCTCTTCTGCTGGGACACACACTAAATTCCTGTTTGCTTCTGCCACAAAACAAAATCCACAGCCAGATAAACCCCAAAGTCCCCGGATAAAGCAGTGGGAGTGAGAAGAGTATTCGAATGGTCTCTCCATAACTATTTACCCAAGTGGAGTTTTGGAACTACTCTCATGCTCATAATTAGGCGCAGTTATTAATTATCTTGTTTGATGGGGGCTATTAAACACCAGTCAGCCCTGATCTTAAAGGGGCACGGGGAGATATCACATGGAGAGGGCCTCCACCAGCAACTTGGAGCTGCTGGTGTTCCCTGGATGGGTTCCTCTCCGGTTTAAAATGCTCCTCAGGGCAGTGCCCAGTCTGACACACCAAATTCACCAGCATGATGATGAACTTATTCACCAAGAAACCGCTACATGTCCACACAATGTCCCAGAAAGTCTTCTGCAAGCATCACATGGAAGTTAGGGGCTCTCTACTCAATACACATCAGCTCCCATTGCAGTCCAGTAAGAAGGAGAGGTGGGAAAACCAGAGAAGTCCCACTTGGACACTCCAAAGTGGCTCTCCAGCAGTTTCTCTCATCCTGGTTCCAGCTCGAGGAGGAAGAACTCCAAGGGAAGGTGGTGTTGTGGCTGTGCTAATGCAACACCACACATCGGATCGATCGGCTCTTAGCAAGACACTATTGATTCCAGCCACAGCATCCGCCTTCCCTTCCTTCTGCATCCTCCCTCAAAACGCCACATCCCCACCCTGCCAACAAGGCAATCCAGGAGGCCCCACCTCTGCACTTGGAAAGTCACCTCCTGCACAGAGGATTGATGTGCAAGCAAGAACCAGGACCCTCCTCAATGATCAACACATCCCCCTCTTCTCAGGGACCTCTGGCAGCAACCACCACCAGGCTCAGCATCTCAAGGCTGTCAGGTTTGTTGTGACTTTTAAGCCTTCTTTGCTCTTTTTTTTTTTCCCCTGTGTTCTCAAAGTCACAGGAAACATTTTCCTGCTGCTTCAAAGCCCGGAGCTGGCACAGAGGCCCCATGCAGCAGACAACCCAGCAGGACAGTCCTAAATTTCACCGTGACTCAGCTGCACAGGTGACCCACTGTGGGTTCAAGGCATCACCCGTGGCCCCACCACCTACCAAAACAGCTGCATCCCTAAAATGTTGCTGCAAAACGGACAGGCACCTGCAGAACAGCCAGTGCTGAAACACCTGCTCGCACCGAGAATCTTTGTTTTCGTTAAAAATAAATCTAAAATTTACAACACACACAGGTGGTCACCAAATCCCCACCGCTTCCCAAGGGCCTCATCCCTATGCAGCAACAGGATCCCAAGCAATACCCCCAGGAGGCATCTTACACCTTGTTCAACAGACCAGCAGGAATATAAACCAAACCACCTTAGCATAAAAAGGCAACACTGGTTAATTAGCTGATCATCAGGTTAAGAACCAATTAACCAGGTAGTTTTAATCAGCTCACAGACCAGGGATACCACAGCACTTGGGAAGCATCCCTGGGGAGGAGGGAGGCTGGCTCTATCGCATCCATGCACTCATCCAAAGAGATGCTGTGGTCAGAGCAGCTTAGCCACAGCTCTACTTCTGCTCCCTTTCGGATTTTCCAAGGGAAAAAGCTTTTCCAAACCTGAGACTTCGCTTTTAAAGTGCTCCCAAGAAGGATGGAGGACAGCCCGCTCACGGACAGCCCTGCTCAGTCCAGCAGGGCTTCTGCAATTCCCACAGGTTCAAAGGAGGAGCCGCCAGAACCACAATTCATCCTCCATCCATTTCATAGCAACGGCCAAAAAAAAAAAAATAAGTGGCAACCCCCAATGTTACATAAAAGCTGTTCGCAAAATGAGTTACAAGAAGCAGAAATCTGCAACAAAGTTAAGGCCGGGAGACCAGCACAGGGACAAAAAGTGCTTCCTTGAGAGGGTTGGTGGCAATCTGGCAGCATCTCCATGCTGACCACGGTCACAGGAAGAGTTTAAAACACTAAAATTCTCATTATTACAATACATGATGCTGGCACTCTACAGTCTTTCAGCAAAACCCATTCTGAAGCCAAGCACTTTTCCTGATGAGCCCCTGCCTAATGTTATTGATGGCTTTTACAGAGCACATTTCCCTGGATCCCGGCTGCCCGCAGCACTCCCGGGTAGCCTCGAGAAAATGCAGAGCACAAGGAGAGGGCTCTCTCCCTGTCCGCTCTCGCTCCGTACCGGGCAGATCTCCCGCTGCGTGCGAGGAGCTCTTTCATCGGGACAAGTCAATCAGCAAAGATCTCTCCAGACACAGACCTCTCGCTGGGAAGAGGGGCGGAAAGCCCCGAACTGCGTGGGATGCATCCACAGCCTAGTTCGGCCACGGACAGGGAACACCCAAGTATCCCACCGGCATAAAATAAAAATAAAATTAAAAAAAAAATACGGAAAAAACCCAGCGATATCTTGTCTAGATATTTGCTTAAAAAGCAGCACCTGAGCCTCCCACTAACCACAACGATCGCTTTTTAGGAGCAGATCTGGGTGTCCCTCTGGAGCACAGCGCCCAGCCAGGCCACCAGCCATGTCACCTTCCCCGGCTGCCATGAGGAAGCGGGTGCGTCCCATCGCACCCCTGCCGAGGGATCACATCCAGGAGTTGCGGAACAAAAAAGGACTCTGGAAACCCGGCGCCCCGGGAGCGCTTCGGTGAGTTAAGACACTTCTACGGACTGCGCCTTCCTCTCTTTCCACCCCCCCGTGGTTAGGAATACGGGGGGTTAGGAAGGAATTATTCCAGGAGGATTTGGGGAGGCTGAGAGTGGTTTATCCGCGCAGGTGACGGACCGCACGGAGGGCGAGGCCGCCGCCGCCGCCACCTCCTCGACCCACGGGCGAAGTTCACCCTTTCCTGCAGAGAAACCCGGGTGGGTGAAACCGGGAGGGGACCGGGAGGGGACGAGGACCCCCGTGGGGGGTGCGGGGGGTGCCCCCTCCGCATCCCGCGCACCTGCGGGCGCCGTCCCGGCGGGCGCGGGGAAAGTTGCGGGGGCCCCTCCAGGACCGGGGTAAACAGCCCCCGCCCCGGGATCCCAGGAAAACACGGGCACGCACAGAAACAGACCCCATCCCCGCTCACCTTGGTGTAGAGCTGCACGGTGGACATGGCTGGGGCCGGCAGCGCTAAGCGCGGAGCATGGGGGCGGCGGGCGGACAGACAGCCGGACAGACGGACACACGGACGCACCGACCTTTACACCCGCCGCGGCCGGCCGGGGCGCGGGGACGGGAAGGGAGCGGCGGCAGGAGGAGGAGGAGGAGGAGGAGGAGTGGGGGGGGGGGGGAAGGAGGAGGCAGCACCGCTCCGCCTCCGCCGCGCCCCGCTCAGGTATGGGGCGGCTCGGCTCGGATCCTTTCGGTTCGCTTCGCCTCGGATTTTATTATTAATTTATTTATCTTTTTAAAGCCCCTTTTTAATAAATATTTTTTTCCTTCCCCGGCGGTCCCCAGCATCCCGCCCGGCTCCGGTCCCCAGCCAGGGGTAGGGACCCCCCCGGCACCGTGGGTGGGTGCTGGGGTTGGGGTCTTTTTCCCACCTTTTATTCATCTTCCTTCCTCACAGAAGAAGAGTAACTGAGCCCCAGTGCGGTGCCCCTCGGTGGTTTGGAGGTCTCCCATCCTCACCATGGGGGTCACCCACATTTTGGGGTGCGAGGAATGGCGTTACTGGGGTGTCCTTTGCCAGGACACACCTGTTCCCTGGGACAAGAGCATTGCCCTCATGAACCCACTGAAAATCCATTCAAGAAACGTGCCAGGTACAGGTTTTTCTCTGCCTTATCCTGCCTGGAGGTGGGTTTGGGGTCCCACCACCAACACGGCTCCTGGGCACTGCTTGTGCGACACTCCTACACCGAAGGAATTGTTACTTCGGCAGCAACAGCCAAAAATTGATCCCAGCCTGTCAATCCGTGGCCATGCTGCCTCCCTCCATCCCACGGGAGCACCCTGTGCTTCAGTTCGTGCTTATAAGGCACTTTTAGAGCCCGGGAAGGATGATGCAAATGCAGAACGTTCCTAATTAATCACTATTGCCATTCTTTATCATTCAAGGCATTTTGCATATTAACTAAGCAGGCAGAAAACACACTCAGCGGATCCCGTTCTCTGTCACAGTTGTTTGCTCCGTCGCTGGGATCCCTCCTCCCGCGGTTTCGGGCTGTGCTGCTCACAGAGCACCCTCAGCCCTTCTTTAAAGCCGTTGCTGGTGGCATCTTACCCTCTGCTCCTCATCCCTTGGGGGGTGAAATTCCCCCCTTTGGAATCTTTTCCCTTTTCCACCCGAGAGCCTGGCAGAGCACAGCACCGGTTGGGTGGGAGGACAGCCGGCATCGCAGATACCTTTCTTTTCCAGCTCTGATGTCTTTGATGAATCCAAATAAACTGCAGGTGGCTCTGGGGGAAGTTTGGGAAGGAGGAAAGAGAGGGAGAAAAAGCTGCACCATGGCTGGAAATTACCCTGGGAAAATTTGACAGCATAATCTCTGTAAAGCCTCCAAGAGAGCTTTGTCAGGCAAACAAAACTTGCTCCTCTCCTTTCACTAAATCAGCTGTGGAAACAAAACGTGGAGCACCAGTGCAAGCAGAAGCAAAGCTCAGTGAAGTTGGGGTAGCAGTGATAGCCCAGAGGCAAAGCACAGCAGTTCCCATGAAATACCAGCTGGTGCTGTGTGTGATTCTCCATTAATCTAAAATTTTAATTAAAGCCAGAAACTAAACCCACCAAAATACATACAAAATCCCTGAAGAACATCCTAAATGTTGAGTTGCTGGACGTTGTCTCATCCAGGAGATAGATTATTTTTGTTTGGGAATAAAAATTTGTGTTGATCATATTTAAGAAGCACTGACTCTTAAATAGCATTTTACGGTATCCCCTCTGGCATTTACATTGAAGGCATCTAGAGGTGAAAATGAACCAAATACTAGGTTTTTTCCCCTCTAAGCAGAGCCAGTGGGTTCCTTGCAAGCACAGGATGGGTGTTGGACTTTATTTTAAGGTCCCAGCCTTGTCTCTGTGTTGCAATGACACGCAGAGACCCCAGGGACAGATGGGTGGACAGACAGATGACAGCACAGGGCAGTGAGGGGCATCAATTCTGACAGCTCCAAATGTCACCAGGACAGAGCTGACTGTTCCTAAAGACAATGCCAGGTCCTGAATTTTTGCATGCAAAGCTGTCCCAAAGACCTCAGATCTGGACTTCCCTCCTCCTGGGCCGCACAGAAGTCACCATGTGAGAGAGCTGGGTCTGGCAGTGTCACCATACCCTGGGCATGGCTGCACTGGCTGTTTCTGCAACAACTGCTCCTACCTGAGTTAAAGTAATGAAAACTTATTCCAGGTGTTAAAGCAAGGAATAAGTAACAAGGAGGGATTTTCCTGCAAATAAAACTGATTCTGTCCAAAGCCCTGCAGCCCAGCCCCTGGAGCAGGGACCAAGCCAGCACCATGCCTTGGGGCACCAGGAACCACTCCACAGCTCAAGGTCTCTGCATGGCCAAAAACATCACCATGGAGAGCCCTGGGGTCAGGATAAAAACCCTTGTGAGCAGATGGGCAAGTGTAGAAAAGTCTGACAGCCTTGGCAAGGGCTGTAGGTTCAGACCTTGGAGTGGGTCTGGGATGATGGATCAGGGACAGGCAGATCACCCACGCTGCTCTTCCTCTGTCAGTGTCGAAACTTTAATTAGAAAATACAGGGAAGAATATTTTGCAAAGCCCTAGTACCTGTATAAATGAAGAGGCTGTGACTGCCAGGTTTTTAAATGCCAGTGGTTTTGTCTCTGCGTGGCTCAGAGCCCTGGTGGAGGGAGAGCTCACCCAGCCGTGGACCAGGCTGCTTCCCTCACCGGTGCTGTCCCCGCGCTCTCGGTTTAATAGATGGTTTGGCTTTGGGATTGCTCACTCAGGCAGGAAATACCACATTCACCAGCAGTAGCTAACGCTCCTGAGGTTCCTGGGACCTGCAAGCCACAGTTCCAGGTCCGTTTTGCTCAGTTATTGCCTGGTGATCTGTAAGTCACAAATGTAACGTGAGCGCTGGCCCGAGGGAGGCAAAGGCACGACCATGCTTTGAAGCACGTGCTACTCAGTGCCCTACTTGCCCAGTTTACTGCAGGGATATCAAAAGAACTGGAAGAAGAGGGAAATCAGTAGGATCGAGGAGACTCTTCAGTCTTGGCAGAGAAAACCATTCTTACTGCATCACTCATCTGACTGTTGGGGGCTGCGAGAAGGTGCCTCTCAAGGAGGCTGCTGACCCACCCAGCCTCACCTGCTCTTCTGGACCAACCTGAATTCTACAAAGCACTTGGCAGCGAAGGATTCAGCCCCAGCAGCATGTTCATCCACCACCAGTTTTCTCTCAGAAGAGCTTACTTGCCCGTTATCCCATGGGAATTCACTCCTGCTGAAGGCAAACTTCTTCCAGTCTAATCTTTTAATTTTGTGCAGACCTCATGTTCAATGCAGAGGAATTTTGCCTCCAGGAGCAGGAGCTCAGACACTCTATAAATGTTTGATAGCTCTGACCACCTCTTCTGAGTTATTATTTTATTAAAAAAAGAAATTTATTACGGTTCTGGATGGTTCAAATTCACCAAGCTCAACAATGTGATACTTTTTTTCTCTCTCATATTGCATATGTACCCAACAAATGTCACAGCCTTTAATAACACACTTTAATTAATCCTGGAATTCTGAATGTGCTATTATCTTCATTTTTCAAAGAGAGGTCGCACTAGTAAAGAAAAATCTACATTGCTTGCACAGGGCCACTCCTGGAGTCTGCGGCAGACCAGGAAATTAATCTCTTAATCATTCTGCCAATTTGACCCAGCAGTGAGAGGACAGACCTATGACTACCTCAGCTCTCTGGGCTGATGAAACTATTTCCATTATCTGGGATGACCTTTCCCACCAGCAAAACAGGAGGAGCAGCTCTGAAATCCTCTGTATAGTTTTGGAAATGGTTGTTGAAAAGCACCATGCAGGGGCTCAACATCCCGACTAACAACTCACCTCTCCCAGCCTGCAACGTTTCCCTTCCTCGGAGGTTTCCTTTCTCAGTATCTGTAGGACACAAACCCTATTTGGATTCAAGGAATAAGACATGAAGAGGCTTTGCTCTGCTCTGTCTGGTCACCTGCCTGGATGGTAACAGCCAGTGGACTTGTCCCTCTTCCATCTGCTGACTCAGGACGCTCCTCTCTGAGATGTTTTGTCTGTAAGCAAGAATAAAATCCCACCACACTCCTTTTCCCCTCAGCAGGGCCAGGTTCTTCCACCATTTACACCCAGAATTAGCTGTGTTGTTCAAAGATCACTGATACTGTTTCAGATTAACACATCTCTACCTGGCCTTTTTCTCCACAGAAAAAAAGAAACCAAAACATTTGTGAACTCGGTTTCTGCCTTAAACCAAGATGAGACAACTTTGCAGGCTGCTTATTCCTGATTTGTTCTGAGATGTCTGGGAGCTGGGGCTCCTGGGCTCTGCTCCGAGCCATTTATCAGCTCCTCTGTGCATCCATTCATGCTCCCACAAAACAAAAACACAAAAGTCCTGGTATTTGCCAACTGGGAAACAAACATTGAAAAAGAAGGTAGGGAGGACAAAAAGGGTAGAGAAGGTGGTTAGAGATGGATGGAAGAAGAAGAGGGTGGAGAAGCAGGGGCTGGAGCAAAGAGAGAAGACGAAAAGCTGAAGGAGAGAGAAACAGCTGCAGATAAGCAGCAGCAAAGACACAAGAGGAAAAATGAAGGACATAATATGAAACATTTCCAGATGCCACAAAGTCTATGAGCAAGAAAGGATATGAGGTTTTAAATGGATTCTTCACCTCCCTCCTCTGAAAAGGACTGAGGGAAAACTAATTGAATACACAGGAAGGAGCTGGTTGAGGGCAATGGCACAGGGAGAAGATGGATTGCTCCCACCCATCCTCCTCGTGTCACCCCCTGCTCCTCTGCACACAGGGCAGTCTGGCCTTTGACATGGGGAGCTGAGAAGGCAGAGAGGAGGCGTCCCTGCTCCCCACTGCCAAAATCCTCCCAGCCCTCCCCTGCTGACATCCAGCCATTTCTTTTGTTGCTCCATCCTAAAATGTTGGTGGTGCTCTGGCCCCCCCATCCCATGTGTTCAGATTATGGTGTTGGTGACAATCCAAGGAACCCAAAGAGGCAGACTTGCCATGAAAGTGATAGAAAATAACAAGAAAATACTAACTTCAGCCCTGCACAATTAATTCTGCACAAGCAAAGGACTCACAGACTAGCTTTGGGCTCTGGTATTCCACAGATCATTCAACAGCCATCAGAGTTTATGGAAAAGAATATCAGCTCTTTACTGTCCATCCCACAGTAAAAGAGATTCATAGTTTTATATTTAACAACTAAAATTGAGTCACCAAGTACGCTTTATCTAGATATAAAAAAAAAAAAAGATTCTGCAAAAATTTTCAGTTTGAAAGGCATTTTAATAAAAGTTTGCTGAAAGTCTTCCACAAATTTTCTTCGTGCAAGTTTTAAAGAATGCCTGCATGTCTTAAGTGTCGTAATAATACACTATTACACTGCAGAGAACATACAGTATTCTTGAATTAAAATGTCAAATGCTTCGAATTGGATCAGTCGTTTTCTCCAAAAAAATCCACAGGAGAGAAATAAACTTTTAAGATACTACATTTCTTATAAATTCCAATTAAACGTTTTGAGTATTACAGTGGAGAGACTTCTGCTAACTCTAGTCAGTTATAAACACTCTTGGAAAATGCTTTTAAAGGCAACTGAGTGAGCTAAAATATCATAGTGACTGATGCCCCCTATGAGTCAGACATCAGTGCTTTTCTCATAGGGTGGGTTTTTAGTATGGAGTCCCGGGGTGCTGACAGAATGAACTGCACCTTTTCTTCATACTCCCTCTGTTCTTCCAGACCCGCCTCGTATTCCCGTCTCCTCTCCTTTTCCTCTTCCTCACGGAGATGCTGTCGGTAGGAAATCTGACTCGTGAGCTGATCCCGGTATTCGTTGGCTTTCTGTACTTTTCTGGAAATGCCAGATGGACAGGTCATTTAAAAAGTGTGGGTAAAAAGAATAAATGTTATTACTATTATTATTATTACTATATCTGTTAGCATTCGAGTTTAGCCTAAAGAACCATTCAAAACTCGTTTTAGCTGTTAAGGATAACTACCACTATTAACCAAATGCCACGTGCTGACCTCACGCTCTTCGGATAATTAATTGCGTTCTGTTGTGTCTCATAAAGCAGACTGAAAAACTGGTGCTTGATGAACACGAGGGCAAGAACAACTCCCTGCAATCAATGTTGGGTCTCAGTCCTCTCCTGGCTCAGGCTCAGTGCCGAGCAGCCTCACCCCCCCTCCCCACTCCTCTGCTGAGGAGAACAAGTCCCTGCCCGCGGGGCCGGCGGGGCCCAGGCTCCTGCTGCACTGATGTTCCTGGAAGTGGCTGTCACAAGGAATCATTCCTCCATCCCTCCTTGGGACTCGTGTATTGCTTTCACCACCCTCTGGAAGTCTTACGTGTTCGGGCCTGCGGGAGCAGGAGTCACACAGACACTTACAATGCCAACAGTCTAGTCAGGACTTGTGCAGGAACTCAACAGGAGTTGAGGCACAAACCCTTCCTGACACCGCTGAATGCCATCTTGGCCAAGTGGAGCACATCCCAGCTGGAGCCCAGCGTGTTTCCTTCAGAAGGGTGACATTTCTGCCACAGCCAGGAGATTGCTCCCAACAAAGCCATCGGAGAGCACAACAGAAGCTTGGGAAGGAGCTGCTCGGTTACAGTCCCGCAGACAAGTGGGGAGAAGCAGGAGTACAAAAGGGGAATTAAGTGAGATAAGGCCCTTTGCCCAAGGCTTTGCATGACACCCAGAGGAACATTTCAGCTACTGCGTGTAAGGATGCCCTCATCCAGAGGAACTGTAAGGCACGGAGAGCCCCGTGCAGCTGGGTTACATGCCCTAGTCTGGTATTTTGGGGGCTGACTACGTGATTGTTGTAGGGATGTGTGTGGGTGGAGTTTAGCAATAAGCCTGAACACACTAATTCTCTTGGGTAAGGAACAAACAAACCCTGCATTAAACCTCCTCCCCAAACCTCTGTTACTTGTAGCAACAGCTGGGAGTACGAGGGGATGGATTTAATAAACATAATTGAGGTAAGTCACATGATGATCCAAAAAGACCAAAACAAGGATATGTACCATTATTTGCATGCTGAGATCAGAATTAGTGGTTTAATACCGACTGCAATATTGCAGGTCTGGCATGAAGCAGTTTGGAACTGATAAGCTGCATGGTGGGAGAGCCCCTATGAACAGAAGAAAGCCCACCCAGTGCTCTTAGAGTTATAAAAAAATAAGAATTAGCTTACTCAGAAGTTTAAAAGAGTGATCTGCAATGAAAGGAACCGATGGCATTAAAGAAAAATACCTTGCACGTTTCATTTCTTCCAAACGTTTGTATTCTCTGAATGTTTCAGCTAATAACTTCCTCTCTTCAGCAACTTCTACTTGCTTCTCTGCCTTTTTCTGCACTGAAAAACAAAACCCAAAATACTTTTAGAAGATAACAGTTCTGCTAAGCTTGAAGGGACAGTGTGACAGCATTCAGGCCAAGTAGCCTAAGGAGCAAGCCTGAGTTTTGTTGCTTCCAAAGAGGCACACAAAACAACAGCAAGTGTATTCTCAGCTTATTTGTGTTTCATCTGAAAGTTTTCACATTCAGAACTTCATAATAATATAATTAATAATAATGACTGCTTGCTCACGCAATCCTTACTTTACTAAGCTTTGCACTGGTGACAACAGTGGGAAATTAGCGTAAGGAATGCCAGTGGGATTGAAGTTTGGGAGGCAGGTTTGGGGACAGTCACACTGTTGTCCACTCAACCATACAGCCCATGTATGCTGGGCCAGGTGCTGGACAGATATGTTCAGGTTTGGGGCACAGGCAGCAACCTGTGTTACCACTTACACTTCTCCTTCATCTGCTCTTGTCTTGTATTCACGACATCTCTCAGCAGCTGAAATCGAGCTTCCCTCTCTAGTTTCATTTTCTCAACCCTCTCGGCCCAAACCTGATCGTTCTCCTCCTTGAAAAGCTTCTCATCTACTTCTTCTTGCTCTTTGTCCTTCTCCAGCCGTTCAGCCAGGTGTGCCAGGTACGTAAGTTGGTCCTTAAGCAGCTCTTGCTGCAAACACACAGACATTTGCAGATCTGAGTAAATTAGTTCAAAAATGCCCTTCAAAGCCCGAAAAGAAGTGGAGGTTCACAGCCAGTGCTGGAGCTGCACCTCTAATTCTGCACCAAGGTCTAAATACTGAGTTTATACAACATGCCTAACCCTACATAAGTTTCCAAGCACCTTCAGCAAGGGATGCAAGTCCCTGCTCTGTCTTAAAGTTACGTTGAGACCCTTTTGCACCCTGAAGTTGGACAATCTATTTGTTTAAAATTTAAGAAGTGACAGAAGTATCCATCATTTCATGGCATCTCTGAGAAATCTAACATGAGGGTTTGCATATATAGATATAGATATAAAATATTTAAAACAGTCTCTTAGTATTAATTAACTAGAATAAGTTAAATATTTACTTCCTTCTGCAGTTAAAAACATTTACTAAATCAGGTCCATGAAACAAAAAACATTCTTCCAACCTCCATTTACATCCATGCAGTAGAAGGATGCAAAGCCTCAGGTCATTTATACACAATGAAATCAGCATGGAGGGACAAAATTCCAGGATTTCCTGGGAGCCCCGCTTCTTTTGCCCAGCCTGGTAGCCTTGCTGATTGCAAAGCATGCTTTAAAGTGCTTGCTGTGGTTTTAACAGATAATGGACTTCTGCAGAGCTGCAGAGCACTGGCAGGAGGAGAGGCAACAGGCTGTGCAACAAAAGAATCAGCTCGTCCAGGGAAAAGGGCTTGTGTCTCTTCTCAGTTACTCTGTGCAGTTCACAGGGCCTCAAAACTAGTCCAGATGAGGTATTGCCCCACAACTTCTTAATGAAAACCCTTACTTTCTTTTTTGTTTTCTCCTCAGCGTCCCTCTGGGGGTCCTGATAATCTTGCTCCAAGATCATCTTCTCCTCAGCAAGCTGGCTTTCTTTTTCTTCATTCAGACGATCCCTCCTGTCCCTTGCTGCTTTGAGCAACGTCTCCCTGCATTCCCTCTGTTTGTGTCGTTTCTGCCTCTCAAGCTCTTCTTTCTCTTGCCTGACCAGGTTCTTCTCTTCTTCCTACAAGGGCAGAAATAGCCAGCTTGTAAAATCACTGCATAACTTCAGACTAAGTTATGGCTATAGAGTTAGTTTCATCAAAGCATTGAAGAGCAAAGCCCTTCTTGCTGACAACACAGAACTGGTGTCATCCACTAGGTGTTAGAACATGAATATTTTCAGATATCATTCATAAGAATTTAGGATTTTTCTCTGTAATTATCAGATGCACTTCAACACAAAACCACCGGTGTGCCTGATGTTTTCCAAACATTTCAGGCAGACAGAGTCACCTCTTTAGGGAAATCAATATCATTGCAGCAGGTGTGATCTACATCCAAGTCTTCCCATACAGCCACAAGCACTAACAAATAACAGGGCCATGTGTCCCTCCTGTTTCTGTGCATGTTGTCCATCCTGTGTCTGCACTGGATGCATCCCTACTGGACATCAGGTTGCACCAAGTCAGTAATTGGATCCTTATGTTCTGATGGGCAGTTAGTGGATTTCCATGGCTTGAAATCATTCCGCTTTATATTGAAAAGAACAGAAAAATGTACAGTAAAACCGAGTTCATAAGAAAGAAACAATGAAAAATAGCAAATGACTACTCAAGATCAAACAGGTATGTGTATATTCAAGGTTATTTAGTTCCCAATGAAATTCCAGAGTAGCATCATTAAGTAATTTATAAACATGTTTTCTGGACTTCTTGCATTTGAATGAGTCTACAAGCACAACTGCACTTAAACATAGTTATAAAACAGTATTAGAGCATCATTAGCTTATTTACAGCTCTCAGAAATGACGCTTCAGCTGCCTTGAAGGCACACAGTTTTTTGTTAACCTGTCTTTAAATTAAATGTCTCTTTTGTAATGTGAATAAGTCTTCTAAAATGCATCAGCAGGCTTGTCACAAACAGCATGGCTAATTTTCCCCATAAGGAAGCAGAAGCTGCACTCCCTCAGGAACATCCCTTTTTATGCTGGACATAAAGCACCCACGGATTCTTGCAGCGTTTCAGAGCCTAAGCTGACTCTGTACCTGCCCAAACTGTCAAATTCACTTTCAGAAGCTGGTAAAACAGCTTTGAAACTCAATATATATAATTTGAGCAACAGAATAAGTAATCCAAAAAGCTTTTGAACAGTAAAGGTGGAAAGCAAGTGGAAACAGTCAGCAGTCTGCTGTGCAAGTTGGCACATGTCTTAGGCTGAATTCTGACGTCAGTGAAGTTGTTCAAGGATGGGATCCATGAAAGTTTACACAATGGGGTAACACAACATTGCAAATATACACAGAAATGGTTACCAAGCACCCATCTGCAAGCCAGGACCAAAGTGCTATGGCAGAAACTCAGGAAACTACAGCCAGGATAACATGAATTCCACCACTTTCTCAAGAAATCACAATTCTCTAAGGGAGAGGAAGGACAGGGGAGGAGGAAGGTACCTAATGTAGGTAATGTAGGCTAAGGCAAAAATGGCTGTCTCTGTTTTCTCATCCTCTCTGAGATATCTTGATGCACACATATGGTCTATCATGGTGAAGCTGCGAGTTTTGCTTCACTAAATAATCTATTTTCATTGCAAAAAAAACAGGAGAAACCTTTATACACAGAGACATTTAGCTGTTCACAGTGTGTCCTTCACCCAGATGAAACCCCTGATCATTAGGGGCTACCAGCTCTGCACTGAGGAACTCGTAATGAGGCCATCTGCCACATCCCTCTTCTGCTGAGAAAGGATTACATCCCATTTTCCATACAGAAACTCTCCTTTGAATAAAGCTTTTTTTCTTAGAAAATAAACCACTTCACCAGAAATGTATCTCCTTGACAGAGCCCAGGGCAGCTGTCTTCAGGGGAGGCTACAGAGCCTTCTATTCTAATAGCATTTTTCTGAAAAGGCCAGTTAAGTAGCAGCGTTCTTTGCCTGGGAGGTTTGGCAGTGCCTTAGAAGTTGTTACAAGGAAATAACTCTATTCTGCATGTTTTTAAATAAGCCAAACATTACAGTCTAGCTTGGTAATAAGGGCTTTACCATTTCACAGATGGGACTGTCAGAGCTTTAGATTCATTATTGTGTCTTCATTTTTAAAAAACAGTGAAATATATAGACATTGCCAACATCAGCTTCCAGTGTCTAACAAAAGTATCCTGAGTTATCATTCAATCTCTACATGTAAACAGCTGCAAAATGAAGACTGATTCCGAGCTAAACAGTCTCCTATAACTTGAAGTCAACACAGAATACTGAACTAGCAAGCCCCACTAAAGCCACTACAGCAAAACTTACAGGGAGGTATGAGCTAAAGAGAGAGTAGTGGCCAAACAGCTGGGCCAAAGTAGCCAAATTACTCCCATGATGTGACACCCAACAGTGGCCAGGTCTAATAGGCGAGAGAGCTTAGGTGCTGCTTGCTCATTTTTAAAAACAATAAAATAAATAAAAAATGGACATGGATTCTGAGATTCAGTCAGCTGGAGCATAAGCAGCTGGGATTTTTCACATAAATGTTTCTCCTAGTGTGTGTTATCTGGGTCCTGAGTGCACCAACAGGCTCTGCAGCCTCCCTGCAAGGCCCTGGGTGCCTGTGCCCTCGGCCAGCCCCGACCAGCCTGGGATCAGCGCTGGGAGGGAGCATGTGAGAAAGGGCTGAGGAGCTGCAGCTGGGCTCAGTGTCTTGCCTTTGGTGCCTACGTGAGCCGTGCTGCAGGTACACCTCTGCCTGAGGTCAATCCTCATCCACACCTGCTGACTTGACTTGCTGGCTTCGTCTTGGACTCCATCACTAGAGAGCTGCCAGGCAGTTTGGACTGCTGGATGACTCCAGTTACTGTCAGCAGACCTGCTCTGCTCCGTTCCTTCAGGTGCTGTGGGATTCCTGCACAGGAGGACAGACTACTTGCCTGCCCTGCCATCACCTTCAGCTCCTGGCTCACCTTCCCCTCTGTGCTGCTTCCTTCCACTGCACTTACCATGATGATTAAACATATGTATTGTAGTCTGCTGTTACACATATCAGCTGGGAAACAAGATTCTCCAGCCATCCTGCAGGAAACTGGAAATCAGAAAACTGCAAAGATGTCTGGCAAAAGCTTAAAAATGTTTCCATTTCCCACAACGACTCTGAGAGGCTTTGAAGGCCAAAATCCTTTACAGTGCCAGGTTTGAAAAGATGTATTTCCCTCTGTAAACAGGAATGCCTTTGACACAGCTCTGGAAAAGAGGCTTAGCATAATAGGACAGGCTCAGATACTAATGGAATCAGTGAAGATACAAATAAGGTATGGATTAGTCTAAATGTCTAGTAAGCCTATCATTAGGAGGGCCTTATACACAACCCTGAATACAGAATGATATGGAAATTACCAGCCATTCAGCCTCCTCTTTCTTCAGCTGCTCCTCCTCCTCTTTGCGGGCACTGCGCTGGGCCACCTGGGCATCGAGCACATTCAGCATCTCCTGAATCCGCCCCTTTGCTTTCTGCTTCTCCAGCTCCTCTTGGTGATCCTTAGCCCACAGTTCCTTTTCACAGATCTCCTCCAGCCTCCGCTCCTCCATCTTCTCCTCCTTTTTCAGC
This sequence comes from Neopelma chrysocephalum, assembly GCF_003984885.1. Lineage (NCBI taxonomy): Eukaryota > Metazoa > Chordata > Aves > Passeriformes > Pipridae > Neopelma > Neopelma chrysocephalum. The sequence goes on from NW_020925758.1 coordinate 3,460,396, forward strand.
TCCTCCTTCAGAGCGTGCTGGGCCAGCTGGCTGTCACTCGTTTCCTTCTTGTTCCTCCTCACGCACAGCGTGCGGAACTCGTCGCAGCGGTTTCTGAAAGGCAACACGAAAGTTTTTTAAAAAAAAGTCTCAGAAAAATACGCAAGTCTGGAGGTGTGTGATGGATGGAGGCTCCCAGCTCATAACTGCTCAAAGGACTACAACTCAGAATGCCCAGTTCTGCACCTGGTCTGACACTGACTGCCTGTGAGGCCTGAGGAACCACAGGGAGCCTGGCCTGATGGGAGATTTTGACATTAAGGAGTTGAAGAATTTGCATTTGTAAAAAAAACCTCCCTCAACTTCCTCAAAAGTGGAAGTGGAGTGGCAGGCACCGATCTTTTCACTCCCATGACCAGTGACAGGACCTGAAGAAGTGGCTGGAGTTGTGTCAGGGCAGGTTTAGGTTGGATCTCAGGAAAAGGTTCTTCCCCCAGAGGGTGGTTGGGCACTGACCAGGCTCCCCAGGGCAGTGGGCACAGCACCGAGGCTCACAGAGCTCCAGGAGGGTTTGGATTATACTCTCAGGGACAGGGCGGGATCGTTGGGATGTCCTAGGCAGGGCCAGGACTTGGACTGTTGATCCTTGTGGGTCCCTTCCAGCTTGGGATATTCTATGATTCTAAACACACAATATATACATACACCACGTATACAGTGTGTATTATATATGTAGCTGGAACATGTGTTGTGGGAGATTTCTATGTATATATCCTTTTTTTTTACATATAAAACACACGCACACTATGCTTATTCAAACATGTGGGTAGCTCTTTTATTCAAATGAAGACTTAGAATAGGTTTATAAGTCACCTGAAAGCTCATTCATATTCAGAAAATACTGTGAGCATGGAAATGCAGGTTACATGGTCGAACAGGAACCACTAGAAATTTATTAATTTTTTAAGTGAAGTTTTGTGGGATAATTCAGACAAGTTGCAATAAAAGCCTGGAGAAGCTAGAAAGTCAACAAGTAATGCAGTTTTCAATTTTCAATTACCCTCTGCAACTGAGTTGCATATAAAGAGGTAATTTATCTTCAGTTGAAGATTGAACTAATTGCAGATTCTGCTTTTATTTTTGCAAACAAAGCACTATTGAGATCAACACATGCTATCAAACATTATTTAATTTGAGCAATCTGCAAGCATTTTAATTCTGTTCTACAACCGAGACATAGATTTTGATAAAGTCAGAATGTGAAACTGGCAGACAATGGTGAAGACCCACAAGTGTGAAGGGTGTATAAGCTCTTAGGATGTATGATAGACACATGTGAATGCTCTGAAGTAAAAAGATATCTCACAACTTCATGCTGAATGAAACCATCTTCTACAGATTATTGCAAAGCTATTTAGGAATTCATGGCAGACATCTTAAAGGTATCATTGTCTGAATCTTGAACCCCTGCATGGCAGCAGTAGTTACCTGCACAACGTGAAATACTATTACTCTATACAACATTTAGTGACAATCCTGTGTAGTAAAAATATTAAATCTTCATCAGGCAATGACCCCATGCTGTTACCTATCTCCATATTAGCATATTTATTTAATTTTCGTAACTGCAGCAGTGAAACAAAATCTGAATTAATCCATTGCCTAAGAAGCAGAGGTCTCACCACATTTTCTCCCTGTTGGCATTCACCATTTGCTGCCTCAAATTTCAGCTGTAACTTTCTGGGGCCAAAGACATCTCATCCTCTATCTGTAAAGCACCCAATGCCATGGAGCCTGTGCTGAAAGGTGAAAGGCACTATGCACAAACGATAAAAGGGAGAGCAATGCTGTGAAGGTAAAATTGCCATTTTGCTTGATATCCATAAGTTATTTCTAACCACTCCACTGCTCTTCACTAAGAAGAAACTACGGTAATCTGTCAAGTCCCCTTTTATCAGCACCAGGTCTCTCTAAGAAAAAACCTGCCACATTTTGCACTTTTCTCCCCCAGTCCGAGGACACGCCACGACCTCTAACCAAATGTTGGGCTCTTCCCCTAGACCTGGGCTTTTATCCTCTAAAAACTGTTCCTTGAGTGAGGAACTATCCTTAGCTCAGCTTCAGAAGAGGAGGATGAGCAAGTACCACAATGAAGGAGCAGGGGTTGGTATTGGATCCCACACTGTTCAACATCTCTGTTGTTGACATGGACAGTGGGATCGAGGCACCCTCAGCAAGTCTGGCGATGACACTGAGCTGTGTGGTGCAGTCCCACACTGGAGGGAAGGGAAGGGGCATCCAGAGGGACCTGGACAAGATGGAACAGGGGGTGATCCCAGGTATCAACACAGGCTGGGTGGAGAATGGATTCAGAGCAGCCCTGGGGAGAAGGACTTGGGGGTGTTAGTGGGAGAGAGGCTGGACATGGCCCAGCCGAGAACCTCCCATGCCATGGGCTGATCCCACAGCGTGGGCAGCAGGGGAGGGGGGGATTCTGCCCCTCTGCCCCCTCGGGTGAGACCCCCGTGCAGAGCTGCTCCAGCCCTGGGGAACAACAGCACAGGGATGTGGAGCTGCTGGAGCAAGTTCAGTGGAGACCATGGAGATGCTCCGAGGGCTGGAGCCCCTCTGCTCTGGAGCCAGGCTGGGAGAGCTGGGGGGGTTCATCTGGAGAAAAGAAGGCTGCAGTGACTAAAGGGGCTCCAGGAGAGCTGGAGAGGGACTTGGAAAAGGGACAAGGGGGAATGGCTTCCCACTGCCAGAGGGCAGGGTTAGATGGGATATTGGGATGGAATTGCTGTCTGTGAGGGTGGGGAGGCCCTGGCATAGGTTTCCCAGAGCAGCTGTGGCTGCCCCTGGATCCCTGGAGGCGTCCAAGGCCAGGTTGGACAGGTCAACAAACATACTACAGCATTGCTGGTTTTCGTATGTTTTACCACTGGAATCTATCTTCCATCTCCTGGGCAGGAGTTGGTGGTCATTAAAGTCTACAGCACTAATTAGTATTCATGAGAAACACATTTCTCAAATGTTGTGAGGGACACATGCCATTATTAAGATTTGAAATCTTTCACCATTAGCAAACACTGTATTACCTTAACACAATGGGTTCAAAAGTTCTCTCAGCAGTGAAGGATGAAAGAATTAGTTATTCTTTTCTGTGATTATAAAATAATCTGATATTAATTGAATCTCAGAGGGGAGGAGAAGTTAATTATTTACGTTCAGCATTGCTAGAATTTTAATATAAAATAACCCCGTAATTGCTTGATTTCATCAAAATAATTCCTTCAAAGCAGCTTTTACAGCAACCTATAAACATCTGCTCCCCCAGATGGCTGGTTTTCCTCCTCACTTTGCTATCCTAAGCTTCTTAACATTAAAACTGTGTCTGTATGTGGCTACTTCCCAAAGACAGAACCCCCCCACACCAGTTATTTACTCACTTTATGGCTGCAGTATGAAGTTCCTTAAATAACAACATTCCCATATGGATGCTTCTGATGTTACCACAAGAAAGAGGATGCGATATGTGTTTTATGCAAATTTTAAGCTGTTGCAACTTTCTTTAAAGCTACCAATGATGAACAAGCCCTCAGGCTAGCACTGGCTGGATATCTTCTCATACAAGGTGTAGCCCTCCATGAAAATGAATTCTGGCAGGACTCTGGTGGTCCAAGGACTGTCCCCTCTGTCACCTCATGGCAAAGGACTCCTCCTGGCTAACATCACTACTGAGAAGCTGTTAAACCTGTACCCTCAGGCCACAGCTCCAAACCAGCCTACAGGGCTGCTAAAATTGCTACCTTTTAGGACTCTGGAATAAAGAGTGGAATATGAGAGTAAAGGTGTTCCTACACCTCAGGTTTGAGGAAGCGCCTTGATTATAGTTAAAGGAAATACAAACAAGTCTGTATCAGTTTTCAGAAAGACATTCAAACTAGTTGTAAATTCACAGGCAAAGAGGAACAGAAAATCATGTGCATATCCACCTGCTACTGGACTGACTTCCCAGAGCTCCTCTGGGTGTGCCCTAGAGTAATGATCTCCAAAGTGGGGCGTGCAGGAAGAGAATATGCTTTGTACCCTTAATAAATAACATTAGAAAGTAAAAAACAGTGTTTATTTCTTCTTTACCCCACCCTGTTTTAATTTCTATTTTTGAATATGTTTTATAGTGTACACAGTGTACCAGCACAGTAGTACAAGTATTTAATTTATAAATAAGTAAATAGTGTAGTAGTAGTAGTAGTGCTAGAATTTTTTACAGCTCGGGGTGTTCAGTCAAAGAGGTTTGGAGGCCACTGCCCCAGAAGATAAGGTGTGACACAATTACAGATTCCTGTTTGTGGATTTTCAGTAAGTGCTGGTCTCCTGAGCAGCAAAGCCTGCTCTCACATCTCTGGCTGGACCAGGATGATTTAGGAGGAAGAGTAACAGCTAACAGCCAGGGAAAAACAGATTTGGGGCTACCTAAAGAAAAATACATACAGATTGAGATATTAGAAGTTACTAATATAATCAGAATCAATCACCACAGCAGAGACTTCCTTTCAGAGAAGAAAAGACTTTAAAATATAACTGAGAATATACACATGAAGAGAGATACCTGTCACAGACAAAGTGAACTGCTATTAGCTGGTGTTTGTTTGAGTTCTGCTCTTCCATAGGAACCTTAATTTAAAAGCAGAAAGGGACAAAAGCTAGAGAAACTAACTGTGGAATATATTCCCATCACATCAGGACAGTCAAAGAGAAGGACTCTGTGCCCTGTAGGGTGAAGATTCATTTGCAAAGATAGCACAAGATTGCCACTCAAAGCAGCTGTGAAGAGAGATGATTTCACTGCCTCCAAATCCTCTGAAAAACTGCACCAGTAAACCTCCAGCAACACCTTTTAATGGGATGCTGCTTGGTATGAATATTACTTAGATCCAAGAGTAGAATGGGAAAGGTAAAGGGATAATAATAGGATAAAATAACCCCATGAGACTGAGTGAACCACAGATCAACAGGGTTGTACTGGGAAGACAAAGGACCTGAGATATTAAGACAGGCAGCTGCAGCATGAAAATCCAAGTATGTGACACCAAATGAGGTAATCCAGTGGTGGTGGGATTCATTTTGCAATTAAAATACCTAAAATTACACATCTAAACAGGAATCTACATATGTGCTAAATTCTCACTCTGATCAATGGGAACTTAATCCCAGTCAGTGCAGGCTAGAGTGCAGTTCAACTGACAGGGCAGGATAAACCTTGAGGGTGACATTAGGTTCCTGTAACTGTCCTGATCTCTGTGAAGATTTAAGTGGAACAGGAATTCAGATTCCCAGGGAATATAAAGATACCAACACTCAGCCACCTACCTTTAGGTGTCTATGTCACATCTCCCTGGGGTGTAAGACAAGCAGCAAGGACAAAATAAATGACACCCCAGCAGCAGCCCCTCTAAACCATCTTAAAAGTGAATTTCAATTCCTTTGTCTGATAGGTAGAGAACAAACCAGGAACTTTAAAAATGGCAAGAGCCAGGTTTTCAAGCCACCATGTGAACTTGGAAGTGCATACACTGCCTAACACCTGTCTCAGCCAATAAACCCCACATTTAAAGAGATATTTACCTGTGAAATTAGTTAATTAGAGTTTATTTACAAGTGAAAGGGAGTGTTGACTTTTATTCCCAGCCTCTCCACACTGAGAAGCAGGTGTTGTGGATTTCACAGCACTGTGGGAGACTGGGAAGAGACACTTCAAATGATTACAATTAAATAACATTATTATTTCTTTCATCCCTTCCTCAGAAAACCAGATTTCCAAGAATGGAACAAGCCAGATTTCATGCCAAGGCCTCAGAGCCTAATAAGCACCTGCAAGTCTTGCTGCCTTCAGTCAGGAAGACTTGGCACAGAATTTCAGGCTACACTAGAACCTGAACTGCAGCTGCTACTCTTGAAAAGTATGCAATAAACAAAAACACTTGTTTTTTGGACAATCTTTGCAAGGATCTTTGACTCTACTATTAGCTTAGTAAGCATGATTTAGTCCAAATTAACCTTCCATGCTCCCTGTTCACTCCAATACTATAAAGCTGGAATAGGAATTACAAAAACAGCTGACTTGGCAGGTGAAAGTGCAGGGATGCTCACACGGGACAAGGAGGACACACTAGAATTGCAAGAATTAACTACTTTAATTTTTTCTGCCTTGTTGTTGTTTTAATCACATTCGTCTTTCCTTTCTCAATTTATTATTGCCACGTTCTTGTTAAATTGTCCCTTCACATTTACTTTGGGCAAATTCTCTTTCATAAGATATTCTTATGGCAATACCTGAATTGCTGCTCTCGTTTTTCAGCCACCAGTTGTTGTCTCTCTTTTTCCCTCTTCTCTCTCAGTAATTTTGTTTGTTCCTTCATCTTTGCTTCTTTGTCCTGTGCCTCCATTTCTGCAATTGTGTCCATCTCAGCCAAGTACCTAATCTCCTCTTCCTCCAGAAGGTCACGAAGCCTGTAATGAAAACATTTAAATAAAGGCTAAATAAATCCTTCTGTTGAAGGATAAAGTTTGAGTTTATCTGTTATTAGCGCAAAATGGGTACTGGGCTCCTTTCAACACTTCTTGCAAATGCCAAAGAAGGGAACATCAAATTTTAAGTCGGGGATCATTCCAGTTGTGTCCATGGAGGGAATCTTACAGCACAACATGAGTGATTCTGTCCAGGCACAGTTTAAACTCCTTATCTTACAAACCCACTTTGTTGCTTTACAACTTCAGTCCCCCATTAAATAAATTCTTCTCATTTTCAGACTACAGCTGTCACCAGATAATAACAATTTGATTTTGTAGTACTGTTATCCTTCAGCACAGAATCATGGAATTTCCTGAGCTGGAAGGGACCCACAAGGATCACCAAGTCCAACCCCTGGCCCTGCACAGGACACCCCACCAATCCCACCCTGTCCCTCAGAGCATTGTCCAAACACTCCTTGAGCTCTGTCAGCCTTGGGGCTGTGACCACTGCCCTGGGGAGCCTGGTCAGTGCCCAACCACCCTCTGGGGGAAGAGCCTTCTCCTGATATCCCTCCCCTTTCTATGCATCTATAATTGTATCTTCTCTCAAACTACCTCTTGTTATTTTAGCATCACTCCATAAACCGCTTCATCCTGAAACATCTTTCATGAGAAAATTATGTCAAACTGGCAATTTTTAAACACGCCATCACTCACCTCTCTATTAAACCCAGCAGTGAGAAACCTGGGGCTACAGAATCGAGAAATTACCAATCCCAGCCCAAATGCCCCAGTGCCTCCGCAGAAAAGGACTTAGGGGTCCCGGCAGACAAGCTGAGCACAAGCCGGCAATGCACCCTTGTGGCAAAGAAAGCCACTGGCACGTTGGGCTGCGAGAGGAGGAGCTCTGCAAGCAGGGAGGGGATCCTTCCTCTCCGTGCTGCTGAGACCAAATCCGGAGCGTGGGTCCAGTCCTGGGCTGCCCAGCACCAGAAACACACAGCCCGAGGGGAGGGAGCCCAGTGGAGGCACACTAAGGGACTGCAGAATCTCTCCTAAAAAGAGAATCTCTTTATCTGTCCTGAGAGGGCTGCGACTGTTCAGCCTGGAGAAGAGAAGGTTCAGGGCGATCTTATCCATGTACATAAATACCTGAAGGGAGGCAATGCAGAAAATACAGCTTCTCCTCAGCAGTGCCCAGTGACAGGACATGAGGCAGTGGGCATGAATTAAACATGTGGAATTCCACATGAACACATGAAAACACTTTTTTTTTTTTCCCTTTTACTGTGAGGGTGGTCAGATACTGGACAGGCTGCCCAGAGGTGGAGGAATCTCCATGTGTGAAGATAAGCAAAACCCAAAGGGAAACACACTGCGGGACAACCTGCTCTAGGTGACTGAGCAGGGGGTGGACCACATAGTCTCAGAGGTTCCATCCAACCTCAGTGTTCTGTGGAATCCATGTACAATTCCTCTGGGGACACATCAGACCAGGACACCAAACTGATGACCTTCATGGCTACAAAGTAACTTGACATGAAATAGTAACTGAGAAATCAAACGGTATGATTTTTTCCTAAGACCAGCACAGCACAATTCTGTTGCTTACAGGGCAGTAATATGCCTCACCTTTAATATTTTTGAAAGACTCCTGAAAAATTTTAATTTTTCAGTTGACCGTGCTGCAAAGTGTTACTTGTAGGACCTAAACATCAGCTTGATGAGATTGCAACAAAATCCTCAGTTACACTCAAAAAATAGAATTTCTGACTCTCTGTTACTCAGAGAAGCTGTGGATGTCCATGGCAGGCGGGCTGGAACTAGATCATCTTTAAGGTCCCTTCCAACCCAAACCATCCTGGGATTCTATGATTCTGTTCCCCATCCCTGGAAGGGTTTAAGGCCATGTCAGATGGGCTTGGAGCAACCTGGTCTAGTGGAAGGTGTCCCTGCCCATGGCAGGGGGTGGAATGAGATGAGCTTTAAGGTCCCTCCCAACTCAAACCATTCTGTAATTACACCAAGGTACTCTTAATTCTCTTTTAAAATCAGGCAATAAAAGTGCTATAGTACTACTTTCATCTTGCATTTGGCAGTCAAGGAAGCTCCAAATGCCACCTAAACAGCACTAGTTACTGCGTTTGAACACCTATCACTGGTGCCTGGCCCTCTGAGCCCACAGTGAAGTTGAAAATAACAAGGCAGCCGTTGGTATTAGCTACTTGTTTGCTACCTGTCTCTTCTCACATCGATCTCCTCCAGATAGTCCCGTATTTTTGCCCGGGCCTTCTCCTCCGCCGCCCGGTGCAACCACTTCTGTTCCCTGCTCTTCTGCCAGTCGCAGACGTTTCGGTAGTGCTGGAACACCCGCAACTCACGAGCATATTCCCACCGATCCCCCTCCCTCACCCTCTCAGCCAAGATCTCCTCTTCAAGGGTGTTTTTCTTATAAGGCTTGGATATCTGTAAGAGAGAGAAAATGGAGAAAGTGTGGAGACCTCACAGCAACCTTCCAGGATCCAAAGGGGCCTACAAGGGAGCCAGGGGGGACTCTTCAACAGGAACTGTAATGGCAGGACAACAGTAACGGATGCAAACTGAAAGAGGGAAAATTTAGGCTAGATACAGGGAAGAAATTACTGGGACTGAGGGTGGTGAGGCTCTGGCACAGGTTGCCCAGAGAAGCTGTGGCTGCCTCTAGGTCCCTGGCAGTGTCCAATGCCAGGTTGGCCAGGGCTCGGAGCAACCTGGGATAGTGGAAGAGGGCTGAACGAGATGAGCTTAAAGGTTCCATCCAACCCTTAACATTTTATGTTTCTGTGAAATGTCAGTGGTGAAAACGTAATCAGTTATTCTGGGTGGTTTTTCAGTTGAATTCACAGCACTGGACTCCCCAGGACCCCCATCCCATGTAGCATTGGGCTCCTCCAGGACCCTTCCACAGCACTGGGGTCCCTGGGACCCCCATCCCGCACACCACCAGGCTCCTGGAGACCTCCCCCCTTCCCTCAGCACCGGGCTCCCAGGGACCACCACACACATAGCACTGGGATCCCAGGGATCCCCATCCTGCACATTGGGCTCCCTGGGACCCTACACTGCACTAGGATCCCGAGGACAACCCTACACAACACTGGGCTCCCGGGGACCACCACACACACAGCACTGGGATCCCCCGGGAGCCCCCACAGCATCAGGCTCCCCAGGACCCCCATCCTGCACATCAGGGCTCCCTGGGACCCTACACTGCACTAGGATCCCGAGGACACCCCTACACAACACTGGGGTCCCTGGGACCGCCACACACACAGCACTGGGCTCTCTGGGACCCCCATCCCACACAGTACTGGGCTCCCCCAGGACACCCCACAGGCAGCACCGGACTCCCCGGGACCCGCATCCCGCACAACATCGGGCTCTCTCGTTCCCCCACACACAGCACCGGGCTCCTGCGGACCCTGCTACACTGCACTGGGCTCCTCCGGGACCCCCCCCCGGCTGCTCTCAAAGGGTCTCCCGCCCCACCCGACACCGGTCTGGGGCTGCCGCCCCACAGTTCCCGCGGGTCCGCGGAGCGGAGCAGCCCCGGCGCGGCCCCTCACCACCGCCACGGCGTGCGGCACGGGGCCGGTGACATCCCGGCATCGCGGGGGATCCGACCGGGGCTGGGGCTGGGGAGCGGGCTGGGAATAGGGCTGGCAGCGGGGCTGGGAGCAGGGCTGGGAGCGCGGCGGGGCCGGCGCCGCCATGGCGGACGGACGGACGGACGGACGGACGGAGGGAGGCGCCGCCACGGCCGTTGCCGAGGGGACGCGCGGGCGGCGGAAGTGGCCTCATGGCGGCGGGGGCTGAGGGGAGGGAGGGGAGTGTCGTGGAACCGCGGGGTCACAGGACTGCCAGGGGAGCTCCGGGACCGTCCAGCCCAACCTTTAACCCTGCGATACTTCTGTAACCCCTGAACCGCCAAACCGTGTCACCCCTGGTGGGTGCAGGCGCCTCTGGAGCGCCTCCGGGGGGTGGTGACTCCACCGCCTCCCTGCGCAGCCTGTTATAATACATGGCCACCCTAACAGTGATTTTTTTTTTTTTCTAATAGCTGCTCTGAATTTCTCCCGTCTCAGCTTGAGGCTAGTCTGAATTTCTCCTGTCTCGGCTTGAGGACGTTTCCTCCTGTGCTCGTACTGCATGCTGGAGGAAGATTCAGCCTCATACCTTTTAAAAAAAATCCCATTGCTTCCTCACAGCATTTGGGATCATAGAATCATAGAATCAGCTGGGTTGGAAGGGACCTCCGAGATCATCAAGTCCAACCCTTGATCCACTACTGCTGTGGTTCCCAGCCCATGGCGCTAAGTGCCACATCCAGTCTCTTTTTAAAAATCTCCAGGGATGGAGAATCCGCTACTTCCCTGGGCAGCCCATTCCAATGTCTGATCACCCCCTCTGTAAAGAAATTCTTTCTAATATCTAACCTAAATACACTTAAAAGATTTTTAGCCAAGTAGGCCAGTGTCAGTGTAATGAGCTGCATTTTGGTACAGACACTGCCTTCCATCCTAAACAGGCCAAACACTGCTATTATTATTAATTCTATTTTCCTTAAAGACAGCAAAGAAGTACTTGTGCAAGGTTAAAGTGCGTTTCATTCCCCTGGACGATTAGTGACATTTCTATAATCTAAAATGTGAAGTCCTACATATCCTAGATATGAAACCTGACAGAATAATCTTTTATTCCCATTCTAAGCAACAATTTGCATGAGTGAGCGTTCTCAGGATTAGCTGCACAGTTCAAAAATGTCCAGGGCTTGTTTAGCACAATAGAACGGACCAACCTCCACCTTGCTACAACCTCCTGTCAGGGAGTTGCAGAGAACAAGAAGGTCCCCCCTGAGCCTCCTTTCCTCCAGGCTAAACAAACCCGGCTCCCTCTGCCAACCCTCATAAAACATGTTTTCTAGGGCCTTCACGAGCCTTGTTGCCCTTCTCTGGGCGCTCTCCAGCCCCTCAGTGTCTCCAGGGACTCAGGGGATGGGCGGCTTCCCAAAGGATTCCCACAGGATTCCCAGAGGGCAACGCAGCCTTTGTTCTCGGCCAGGCCCGGGACACAGCTCAGCTGACTCATTTATATCAATAAACAGTTTTGCTTCGATGACTTTGTCCTTTCTCAGTTTCATTGATAAGTGAGTATTTAACATATAGCTATGGAGAAAGTTGCCAACTCTGTACTATTCCCAAGTACATACACCTCTTCCGGATGCGAGATAACTTTGCCACACATGGAAAAAGCAGACCATGAGGAGCTGTGTGAGTTTAGGACTTATTCCTGTCCGTGTCCCAATGCTTCATGTAAATGGCAAGGCTCTCTGGATGCTGTAATGCCTCACCTGGATGCATCAACATAAGTCGATTACAACACTGCAGGGAGAAGATAGAGTGTTCCTGGCTACGGACATCAGTCTTCCTGGTGCTGTGGATTGGGTTATGATTAAGTCTTGTTTTGGCTTCCATTTCTTGTTAGTGTTGGAGAAACAGGAGAAATATGACAGTGTGAGAAAAGAAATAATGTTTTGCTTCAACCATAAGACCTCGTGGACACAAGGGAGAAGGGGAGGGAAGTTAACTCTTAAGTGCAAAGAGGTGTTGGGGCCAGAGGTGAAACTGAAGACCTGCCCTTGTTCTTGTGGGTGACTTTAACCTGCCAGACATCTGCTGGGAACTCAACACAGCAGAGAAGAGGCAGTCTAAGAGATTCCTAGAGTGTATAGAGGATAATTTCCTGCTTCAGCTGGTGAATGAGCCTACCAGGGGTGGGGCCTCGCTAGACCTGCTGTTCACAGAGACGGGCTGGTGGGAGATGTGGTGGTCAGAGGCTGTCTGGGAAGGGTATCAACAAAACCTCTACCCTGGACTTTCGGAGGGCAGACTTCAGCCTATTCAGGAGGCTGGTTCAGAGAGTACCTTGGGAAACAGCCCTCAGAAACAAAGGGGTCCAGGAAGGATGGACGTACTTCAAGGAAGATATCTTGAAGGCCCAGGAGCAGGCCATCCCTATGTGCCAAAAGGTGAGCCAGCAGGGAAAACAACCAGCCTGGCTGAACAGGGAGATTTTGCGGGAACTTAAGGGGGAAAAAAGAGAGTTTATTGCCTTTGGAAAAAAGGGCAGGCCACTCACCAAGCATTTAAGAATGTCATTAGATTATGTAGAAAGAAAATTAGAGAGACAAAAGCACAATTTGAACTTAATCTGGCCACTTAGGTTATGGATAACAAAAAGTGTTTTTATAAATAGCAAAAGGAGGGGCAAGGAAAACCTCCATTCTTTGTTGGACACAGGTGGGGATGGGAGGGGGACATCAGTTACCACAGACAAGGAAAAGGCTGAGGTACTTAACACCTTCTTTGCCTCAGTTTTCAACAACAGACAGGTTGTCCTCAGGACAACTGGCTTCCTGAGCTGGTAGACAGGGACAGGGAGCTGAATAGCCCCTCTGTAATCCAAGAGAAAGCAGCTGGTGACCTGCTGAGCCACTTGGATCCTCACAAGTCTAAGGGACCAGATGGGATCCATCCTGGGGTGATGAGGGAGCTGGCAGAGAAGAGCTGGCAGAGAGGAGCTCACCAAGCCACTCTCCATCATTTATCACCAGTCCTGGCTCACTGGAGAGGTACCAGATGACTGGAAGATGGCCAGTGTGATGCCCATCCACAAGAAGGACTGGAAAGAACACCTGAGAAACTCCAGGCCTGTCAGCCTGACCTTGGTGCCCGGGCAGTGTTTGGGTTCCAGAGGGGGTTGTTACCCCAGAGGATGGACCGACAGACAGGGCTTTATACCTGGCTGTGAGGATGGTGAGGCCCTGGCACAGGTTGCCCAAAGAAGCTGTGGCTGCCCCTGGATCCCTGGAAGTGTCCAAGGCCAGGTTGGACGGGACTTGGAGCAACCTGGGCTGGTGGAAGGTGTCCCTGCCCATGGTAGGGGGTGGAACAAGATGGTCTTGAAGGTCCCTTCAAACCCAGATCATTCTGTGATTTGATTAAATGAAAACTGATTTTAATGACAGGTGATGGAGGTGTGTGAACCCATAGCTTTAGCTCCTGGTCAAGACTGTCACAGAGACCTCCTGCAATGTATGTCCTGCTGATGGACAGACTCCAGAGCTGCCCAGGCTGGAGGAGAATGGGAACTAATACACTGGCTGTAGATCAGTGATTGCTTCAAGCCCATTGCACACAAAGAAGTCACAGGGAAAAGCCGTTGCCGAAGCTTTGAAGCCCTGGAACACACACACACTGCCAGGAACTTTGCTTTCTTGCACATAATCAGGACTTGGCTGATAAGATGTTGAAAAAAGTGATGCCAGGGAGGAAAGGTCAATGTTTAACGTGGCTGTAAAGCTTGTTCTCTTCCAACTGAAAACTGCAGTGCAGTTACATCAGGTGTCAGTAACGGGGTCCTTGCATGATCAAACAAAGCAGTTTGATAGATGGGATTTAGACACTGCAATATCTGTTACACCCCCACAGTAGTGCTTGAACTGGAGTCTCTTCCGTTTATTTCAGTAGAGAGTTGTGCTGTCATTGTATTGTGGCTAAGTCTTTGAGATTTTGGGGAGAAGGAAACAACTTTGAGCAGAGAATGGTGGGTTTTCCACTGAAAACTCGTATTTCAGTGGAGGAAGGGCTGACTTTCTTGGTAAATTATTGTTTTGTCTAGTATTCTATGGGGTGTTTAATGAGAAATGGTGCCTTAGTCTTAACATCTATACGAAAACAGAGATCAGTTTCATGTGTACCAATGTGCAGCACCGCCATCTGTTTGAAATCTAAAAATAAACAGGGCTGTGTGGATCCTCTAAACCCTCTAGTAATGCTTTTTGTGAAGTCCCTCTACCAGCTTTGAAAATATTTCCTCCTGAAAAAGCTGGTTTTAGTCCAAAGACATTAAGGATGCCTTGTCACTTTGAGTTATTTTACATTAATGTTATATGAAACAACAGATTCTCCTTAACTTAGATGCCAGAAGGGATCCTGGTCATTGGCTTTCCTCACTGGGGATATGTATAGGATACAGGATATATGGGGGGGGAATAGGGTGTATGTAGGATATGGTCTGTGGTGGGAAAACATTGCAAGGACAGAAGGGCCTTTCTGCTCTTCAAGGAAGTATGAGAAGTTGATTGATATCAACTGATGAACAATTCACTCTTTGTACAAAAGAAACCTTTAACTTCTTCTTCTAGAAGAAAAATTAACTTGATTTAAGGGTACCAAAGTCCTTCCCACCCCTCATAAAAGACATTTTTTTTCCCTACAGTGGCTGCCTATTCCTTTGGTGTGGGATTGTGGTGGCTGCTTGGTCACACCAAGGCCCCTTCCTTCTGCAGGATCAAACATCCTCCTGCCCCACATGCCCTGGGCTTCCCCTGCTGAGGCTCTCAGAAGTTGCCAGTTCCTCTCCGGTTCTGAATTCCCCTGGGGTTTCCTCACTGGTCACACTCCCTCATCTCAGGGTTCCTCTGGCCATGCTTTCTTCTGACCCTTCCTCCAGGCAGTCTTCAAAGTACTTGCTCAGGGAAACCACGGCTCTTGTTTTTTAGGTCTTTTGGGTACTTTTATTCTGAGGGGTTTTTTTTGAAGGATTTGCTGTTTGCTCAGATCCACATGACTGGCTGAGTCAGGAACAGGAGCAGAGAGTCACAGGAATACGCCTCCAGTGACGTGCTTTGCATGAGTAGCAGAGCTCAGAACTTTTACTAACATGCTTTAAAAACACAAGTTAAATGTAAGTCCTTTCCTTCAGCTGTGAGTCACAGCCAAGACCTGCCAGCTGGCACCGTGTCCTGGTGCAGAGCCACAGAGGCCCAGCTGTGGCACGACTCATAGAACCCTGGAATGGTTTGGGTTGGAAGGGACCTTAAAGCTCAAGCAGTTCCACCCCCCTGCCAGAGGCAGGGACACCTTCCACTAGAACAGGTTGTTCCAAGCCCTGTCCAACCTGGCCTTGGACACTTCCAGGGATCCAGGGGCAGCTACAGCTTCTCTGGGCAACCTTTGCCAGAGCCTTCCCACCCTCACAGACAGGAATTCCTTCCCAGTATCCCATCTAACCCTGCTCTCTGGCAGTGGGAAGCCATTTCCCCTTGGCCTGTCCCTCCATCCCTTGTCCCAAGTCCCTCTCCAGCTCTTCTGGAGCCCCTTTAGGCACTGGAAGAGGCTCTCAGGTCTCCCTGGATCCTTCTCTTCTGCAGGTGAACCCCCCCAGCTCTCCCAGCCTGGCTCCAGAGCAGAGGGGCTCCAGCCCTCGGAGCATCTCCGTGGCCTCCTCTGGACTCTCTCCAGCAGCTCCATGTCCTTCTGATTCTGGGAGCCCCCAACATAAATGCAGTTTTTGTGCATCTCGTGAAGTTTCCCCTGAGAAAGCAGCCTCACACCTTGTCTCTCTCACTGTTGTGGTTAATTTAAATTCATTCTGGCACTAAATTCTGCAGCCCAAGAGTCCAACAGATGTCTTATCGCGCAGCTTCAAGCACCGTTCACTCTCAGCACTCATCGGGAGTGTCTGTGATACAGCACGTGTTTCTGTTGCACCCATGTATCTCTCCCTGGAATTTAATGGCAGAAAAATGCAAACTTCTAGCATTGGCACATAAAATTCAGGTAATTCGTAATATTTATTCAACTCTGAGCTTCACGGGAGGGCCGAGAATTTTGAGTTGGAGGCTGAAAAGAGCTCTGCAGACTTTCAGAGTGAATAAAGGCAGCAGCTGGTGGGACAGGTCTCCTTTGGCCCGGGCTGGTGGTGGTGTCAGCTGCATGCACGGGTCATGCTGGGTTTTTATGGTCCAGATGTACAAGTGCAAAGGTCAGAGTCCTTCTCCAACCACGTGTGAGCCAGGCGCCACCAGAAAAATGCTCTTTTTATACCCCAAATCCACGCAGTGGAACAGGGTGAGAGGGAAGATCAGCTGCTCTCCTCTCTCCACACCCACGGGCAAGCAGAGAAGATGCTTTTATCCTTCCTTCCTTCCCTCTGCCTTGAAAGAACAGAGAGTAACCACAAAAAGGGAACTGTGTGATGCAGGGGTGAATAATCCCAGCACGAGGAGATCATGGACAGGGAATCTTAGGGCTGCCCCACTGGTGGATTTACAAAGTTCGGTGGATCCAGCCACTAAAACTGCATTTATTTCTGTAAAGCTGCCTGTGGTTCTTCTTAACTTCCTGCCCCAAGAGCTGATCCGCCTCAGCTGTCTTCAGCAAACTTCTCCTTATCTTCCCTGTGTGCTCCAGGTTTCTCTGGGAAGACTCTCTCCACCTGACAGGGCTTGCTGGTTGTCAGCACTGCTGGCCTGTAGAGGTGCTGCTTTCAGTCCTGTGCTGGATTCAGCCCCAGAGCCTCATCTCATGTGAAGCGCTGACATATCTCTTCTGCCACTGGGACCCGGAGAGCAAACCATCTTTGAGTTGCTTTGTCTGTATCTTGTAACTACAAGGGGACATCACAGAAAAGCTCACCAGGCGTCATTCGCGGTTTTCACCACCTACGTCCTGCCTGGCTGTTCCCGGCCACCAGCTCACCAAGTGGGTGGGACCAGTGGTGGGGTCTAAACTGCCCTCCCAGCAAATCAGGGTCCGTGTAGCAGGGTGGATCATCGGGCACCAAATCCCCGCCGGCTCAGCTGCGGGGGCGGCGCAGGATGGACCTGCAGCGCCGTGCTGAGGTGTGGCAGGAATCAAAACTCCGTGGGAATGCCACAGCAAGGCGATCCTTGCCCGTGAGCGCTCCAGGGAATACTGCTGCTGTGGTGGGCTCTCTGCTGGTGTGGGACAGAGAGCCACGCAGAGTCCTTCCCTTCCTAGTTCAGCTCCGGGCAGGAACGATTTCCCTACGGTAAAAATGAGAGCGTGTGAGTATTAGTTGCTGGGAAACACATTTTTTTCACGCCTGGGACAAGAACTGAATGTGTAACCCAGCTGGAATGTTTAAAGAGGAACTGAAAGTATTTGAGTTTTACAAACTTCGCTGTTTGCCAATTTTATGATGTCAATAGGAGATTATTTCGTGTTTTTAGCTGGAAAGCTATCCCTGCCGACTGTAAGTTTCCCCTTCCTGTTATTCTTACATGAGTCTTTTCAACAGAAATGGTTCCAAGAAACAAGGTCATGTACTATAAAGATGCCCGTGCATCATCCTCACATGCCAATCACAGGAGACTGACTTTCTGTCCCCATTGCAGCACCAGTCACCAAAACGTCCGGCACAATCAGCAGCTGGCACAGCAGAAAGCAGGGATAAAGGGTTAGAGTCAATGGGAGAACGAGGAAAGGACAGATTACAACAAGGTTTTATAAACTGGTGGTTCTCAAATGAACTTGGTGTGATGGGTTTTATCCCAGAGGACTTAAAAAGTGTTTCCAGCCATCTCAGAGCTGTTTGCAGCAGGGGTTTTGGGCAGGAGGCGAGGTGCTGGCAGGCTGAGAAAGAGGGAACACAGACTCCATTTAAAGAACTAAAAAAAGAAAAGAAAAAAAGAAAAAAAAAAGGAGGGCTTAGAAATTACAAGCCAATTAACTTCAGTTCCTGATAAACAACATCAAAGGGACCATGGAATATGTAACTGGGAAATCATTTGTAAGGAAGGGAGAAGAAAATGCAGAGACCAGCCAACGTAAATTTGTCAAGGTCAAATGGTTTCACGTTAATCTCATTTCCTTCTGTGGGGGGTAAGAGGCCTTGTGGGGAAAGAGGCAGTAAATATCATACGATAAGGCTTTTAAAACACCCCACAGCAGCTTCGTTCCCAGAGCAATCCCCATGCCGGGATCCTCTACCCATGGTTTCACCTGTGCTGGAGCATCCACCCCTTGTGGGTTTAAATTTCAGCAATAACCTGGAGGAGACAATCGGGAATTTATATACAGAGAGCACGTGGCAGTAGTGAGGGCTAGGACTGGGATAGGGATGGAGTTTACCAATTATCTTGAGGATTTGGAGGAAAGGGCTGAAAAATTGGATGTGGCACAGAAAGGACAAGGGCCTGGAGTGACAGGACAAGGGGGAATGGCCTCCCACTGCCAGAGGGCAGGGTTAGATGGGATATTGGGAAGGAATTCTTGACTGTGAGGGTGGTGAGGCCCTGGCCCAGGTTTCCCAGAGCAGCTGTGGCTGCCCCTGGATTCTTGGAAGTGTCCAAGGCCAGGTTGGACGGGGCTTGGAGCAACCTGGGCTGGTGGAAGGTGTCCCTGCCCATGACGGGGGGGTTGGAATAAGATGGTCTTTATGGCCCTTTCCAATCCAAAGCATTCCAGAGTTCTGTGATGCCGTGACACCAGCAAGGTCGCCACGTCAGGCAGGAATAATCAGGAGAAGGAGAAGGGGAATAGCAGACTTGGAAGCGGTTCCTATGGCAGAAATAGATGATCACAAGCTGGGAGTGAGTCAGCAACACCATGGTGCCAGAGAAGCCAGAGAGCAGTGGTGGCCTCTTATTCAATCCTTGGGGAACACACTCCATGTTTTCAGGCACTTCTAGAAAAATTAAAGGTAATGGGAGAGAACGAGTTCTGGAAAGTACCAGAGCTGACAAGTTGTTTAGTCCAGCAGGAAGAACACTAGAGATTTTCAGATATGTGGTCATATGTGCAGAAGGCAATTTTGTGGTTACGTCGTTGATGTCTGGTGGATAAATGGAAATGTTGCTAAATATGCAATAAAAAAATCAGTGAGAAACCTGTTGTTTTTCCACCGTGTTTCCTAAACCGATTTCAGATAGAAACCCAGCAAACCCAAACAATTTATCCAGGGCAAGACATCCTTTGGCAGACAGCAGCTCTGGAAACAGAGCCTCCCTTGAGGCTATCACTTTGTTATTGGGTTGGATAGTTTTAATTTCCTTTTTTTCCCATTTCCCAGCTTTGCAAAGCTGACTGTGAAACTTCCAGCTTACTGCTGTTTTAAAATCCCGTGTTCAACAGGAATCTCTTGATATTAATATTAATTTGGTGGAGAACAGTGCAGAATATCCTAACTAGGGCACATCCTTGTTCTGGCAAGTTTCTTTCTAGATCAGCCTTAATAAAATATCAGATATCGTTGATTTTAATAACACTTTGTTCTGCAACAGGCAGCATACAGGTGGTAATATTTTGATAAAGAGCACCATTTCATTCTCACTGTGAAACTGCCACTCTTTTAAATTAAAATAGAGAACTAAGAAGCAACAAAAGTGGAAACATTATTTGGATATTAAAGAAAGGTGGGGTTTGGCAAGGTTTTGTTTTGTTTTTTTAATTCCCTTTCATTTTAAATCAAACCTAGAATTTGCCCTTTCATTTTCATTCGAAGTATTTCCCCCAGAATACCAATCACTCCTACAAAACTAGGAAGATAAATGGTTTCTAGAAGATTTTTTCTTCATTAACACCTCAGCCTGCCAGGCTACCAGGAAAAGTGAAAATGCTGGGTTTTTTTTAAATTAAGAAATACTCCACAACTATACACTCTGTTAATATTTAGTGCTGTAATGGAAATTATGATGGCAAAGACAGGCTTGCAGACAGGAGGAGATGTCAGCCAGTCCTTAAGGTCTGACTTTATGCTGATCTTTACTCTTAAAGGAATTTAATTTTGGAGGTCAGCTTCACCCCATTTTCTGTGTGGGGATTTCTGTGTTTCCAGCAGCTACACGGGCTGTTCTGGTGCCTTTTGAATCAGCTGTGGCTTAAATTCATGGGCTACCAGCAGAGGCTGTCCATAATCTCCATTTCCATGATTTCCTGCTGGAGAGCTACATCAGCACATCCCCTCCAAAATCCATCTCCTCCCGAAAGAAACTGGGTCTCAGCTATTTTTGCCAGGAAGGGGCAATGACAGGAAACTTGTTATCACTGCATCCTGCAGGCCAGCAGAGAGGTGGGTTCAGCTCGGTTCAGGCTGACAAAGGTCTTCTCTGCAAAACAAACCCCTGGCTGCCAGTCCCACACCTTCAGCTCGTTTGTAAAAGCACAAGGCTTGGCTGATGGGGGGAAAAAAGTGACGTTTGCAGACCTCTGCACTTGCTAAATTAAAATCCTTCTCCCTGTGGCTATTCAGCCTCACATTCCAGCGGCTGGGATGTGCTGTGGAGTGTCCAGACCAGTGCTGGACAGTGACAGAATACCAGAATGGTTTGGGTTGGAAGAGACCTTAAAGCTCATCCAGTTCCACCCCCCTGCCATGGGCAGGGACACCTTCCACTATACCCCAGTTTGCTCCAAGCCATGTCCAACCTGGCCTTGGACACTTCCAGGGATCCAGGGGCAGCCACAGCTTCTCTGGGCAACCTGTGCCAGGGCCTCACCACCCTCACAGACAGCAATTCCTTCCCAGTATCCCATCTAACCCTGCCCTCTGGCAGTGGGAAGCCATTCCCCCTTGTCACTCCATCCCTTTTCCAAGTCCCTCTCCAGCTCTCCTGGAGCCCCTTCAGGCACTGCAAGGGGCTCTCAGGTCTGCCTGGAGCCTTCTCTTCTGCAGGTGAACCCCCCCCAGCTCTCCCAGCCTGGCTCCAGAGCAGAGGGGCTCCAGAGCAGAGGGGCTCCAGCCCTCGGAGCATCTCCGTGGCCTCCTCTGGACTCTCCAGCAGCTCCACGTCCCTGTGCTGTTGTTCCCCAGAGCTGGAGCAGCTCTGCAGGGGGGTCTCACCTGAGGGGGCAGAGGGGCAGAATTCCCCCCTCCCCTGCTGACCACGCTGTGGGATCAGGCCAGGATATGAATCCAGTCGTTAACCCAGCACTGCCAAGCCCACCACTTATCCACATATTCCCTCCGTTCGTGGAGCATGTGATTTAAAGGACAGGCTTCAAACAGAGCCAAACCAGACAGGCTGGGAAGGGCTGGATGAAGGGAGACACTCCGCTGTGGGTTAGCTATCTTGGAAGGCAGATCTGATGGAAGCCTTCGTGCTGCTTCACGAAGCTAAGTTTAACCACACTGAAAAGTTGCAGAAGTTTAAACAAACAAACAAACAAACAAACCAAACAAGAAAACAAAACTCCAAAGTCAACAACAATTTGCTTTGACGTTTGTTCCCGGCACTCCCCACCCCCTGCTTGGAAATGTGCCTTGCTGGCCACGGGGAAACGCGTCCCGTGGGTGGGCAGGGCTGGGGCGGGCGGTGGGACGGGCTGGGAGGCGGCCCCGCTGGGGAACCCACGGCCGGTCCCGCTCACAGTCCCAGCCAGACCTGCTCCCGACATGGACTGCGGAGTCATCACCTCCAAGACCGTGCTGCTGCTGCTCAGCCTCGCCTTCTGGGTACCGCGGGGGTGATGCGGGGGGTGTGATGGGGGGGTTTCTGGCGGAGGGAGACGGCGCTGCGGGACGTGTCCGTGATCCCGGGGTTTCCAGAGTTTAGCCGGGCGTTTAGCTTACCTGTGTGCAGGTGACTCGTACTTTTCCGTAGGAAACCCCGCTTACATATTTTTAAAGAACAAGAAAATTTAGAGGTTGAAGTTTCTAAAACAAAACAAAACAAACTAGTTATGTCGGAGTTTGTTTTTTTTCTTGGGATGTTTTTATTGTAGTAGTTTTTCTGCTAGCGTTTTTAATTAAAGCAATCTTCAAGCTCGTTTTGTGATCGGGAGCAAGGGGAACCTTGTGGGGCAATGGGATTTACGCAGGAGCTGCGCTCCACGTTTGGGGCGAGGAGCCTTTTGGGGGGAGGAAAATGGCTGAGAACTTTGTTCCGACTGTGTTCCTGGCACAGTTACTAGCTTTCCGAATCACTTCCTCGATGATTACTTACAAGCAGGGCTAAAAAGCCGAGGGTGCAGTTGCGTACTTCTGTAGCCTAATCCCCGCTGGTTTTTGGGGTGGGGTGGGGTGTCTCGGCACCGGGGACTCGTGGCGCGGCCACCTCGTGACAGCGACAGCGGGGCTTGGGGTGGGTGGCTGCGCAGAAAAATAGGGGGGTTTTTCTGGTTATCAGTCTTGGGCTTTTCCTCCTCTGTGGGGAAGTTTGGGAAAGCCCCCGCACCACCGCCGCCGCCAGCTGGGGACTTGAGTGCTGCTGTTGCAGGGCCCCTGTTGAACCTCGTGTGCGTGTCTCAGTGCCGTGGTTTGGGGGTTCGCATCCGCTGTGTAGCTCCGGAGTGTTTTCCAAACGGTGTTTTGCCAAGGATGCTTCCAGTGGTAGCCTGGGAGCGAGGGGTCGGGAGTTGCTCAGCGTGGCAGCACCCCCCTGGCTGTGGGTGAAACGGGGAAGGCAGAGGGCTTTTCTAAAGCAAAATGAAAAAGGAGAATTAAAGAGAAGAACCAGAGCATTCCCAGACAGAGAAGCTACATGGAAAAGGGGGGGGGGGGAAAGGGCAAAAGGGGAAATACTACTTGAATGAAACCCTGAGTGAGGTCTGCCCTGTTTTGTAAATATGGGACTTGGTGCTGGCTGTCACGAGGAGCTTGTCCACTTCGTCCCATGCCTCCTTTATGGAGTTCTGCACCATTTATTGCTCTGTGTGCTCCAGGTAACTCTTGTCCCACTGGCACGAACAGCACAGCAGGCTGTGTTTACTGCTGCACGTCGGGCAGCATGATCTCACCACGTATATTTGTTTTGTGGTGTGGGGTTTTGTTTTTCTAGTAGCCACGGAGAAACATTGGAGCATCCCACTCGTTGTGTGTGGAAAGCCCCTGAGCTTCAACTTAGGTGAAACTCAGCTTAGCATTGTTGTTTGTCTTCTTAAAAATGAAACAACAGCCTTATGTCCTCCTAGAAAAGTCCCTGGTGCTTTTTTTTCTGCTGTAGGGGAACTCTCAAATCGTGATTGAAGCTATTAGGTCATCTGGATCCCTGGACCATCACAATTATCCTTCTGCACGTCTGTAGCATCTGAGTTTGGAGTGACCCAGACCAGCCCTTTGGGTTGTTTTTTAATCCAAGGAAGAGCAAGGCAGCCCCAGAGTTTGTGGCATTTAGATGCTGCTGCCACCATTACATGTGGTAATCACATTCCAGCAGCAGAACCTGGAATTCAGGTTTTAGGAGGGTGGAGAGGGAGGGACTGATTCTTTTATTCTCCTTCAGAACATTTCTAGCAGTTGGAGCTCTGTAAGTACAAGGCTCCAGATGATTATCAAAACACAAGATTTGCAAAGAACTTGGAGCCCTTCTCTAAGGAGTAATTCATGTCCAGGCATTGTATGCTGCAGATCTTGCCCGGCTTGGAAGTGATTATGGAAAATAATTCACCACCTGCGTATTCAGCAGCTGGTGCAGATCTGGTTCTTTGACAAAAGTTATTACTTAGGAATATCCTAAAAAGGCAAAAAATCCTCTTTTGGCTTTCTGATCTTTATCGTTGTGGAGGAGGGAGGAAAGTCAGATCTTCCAGAATGACAAATAGAGGCTCCCTAAATGAGGTGAAAAAATGAGGTTCTCTCATTACACCAGGCTCAGCATCCTATTTGCAGGTCATTCCGTTGGTGGAGAGGCTGTAAATGTGCATAACCCCCAAACAAGGCATTGACTGAAGGGTTTGTTAACTACACAGTTGCCGTTGGTGGTGCTTCAAGCTGTGGGAGTTCTGTCGACCTCCTGTTTTGCTTTTTAGTGCCTATTAATTAGGCCCGAGTGCGTGGTTGTTTTGGTGTGTGTTTGTCTCCTCTAGGTGAAGAGTGGCCACGCTGGTTTAGCTCATGGAACCTAAAAGAGGGAGAGGAAGGGTCAGAGGAGACTCAGATGTTCCTGGCAATATCTTTCCAGGGGATTTGGCTGGGTGGGATGTGTTGATGCTCTTTGAAGGAGAGAAGTGAAATGCTGACATTCGCTTGCTGGTCCAAGGAAAGAAACTGGGAATCTGGAAACCAGATGGAAGTTTCATGGTCCAAAATTTCTGTATCATGTGAACTGAACACCATCCCAGGGTGCTTTCCTTCAACCCCCCTCCTTCAGCCCTAAAGCTGTGCTGCTGAACCCAGCACCTGCCCCTGCTCGCCTTCAGCTTCATTGTCACTGAACAGACCTCTCTGCCTTCACAGAGGGTTTGGCATCCACTGGAGGTCCTGGGCACTGGGATGTGGACTTCCATGATCCTTCTGGGTCCCTTCCAACTCAGGATATTCCATGATTCATCACCAGAAGGCTACATGAGCTGTTCCTGCAGTGAAAATCTTGCTTGCCTGGGTTTCCCATTCACTTTTAACCAAGGGTGGGCACATTCCCAGTCCTGCTTCACTTGCCCAGCAGCAGGGAGGAAGGTAAAGATAGGTTATTGCCTGGGTGGGTTTAGCAGGACCAGGGAGGGAGCAGGATTTGGTCTGTTGACAGCAACAGGACTCCCCAGGGAGAAGCAGCCCAGGAGCACGATCCTGACAGGGAGTGCTCTCTCCACCTGTCAGCAATGAAGCCAGACTCTTATTTCCCCAGCTCATCCCGAGCTCCCTCCACACCCACACATCCTTAGGGTGCATTTGAGCTGATTACAGGCCATTCAGGAGCTTTACTGACTCTCCAGAAGACGCAGCTGGGTTTTGCCTCCTTGCCACCAAGAGATGAGAACTACAGTTTCTGGGTTGGGATTTGACTCCATAACGTCACAGAATCACAGAATGGTTTGGGTTGGAAAGGACCTTAAACTCATCGAGTTCCACCTCCCTGCCATGCGTAGGAGCATCTTCCAGT
Organism: Neopelma chrysocephalum; assembly: GCF_003984885.1. Lineage (NCBI taxonomy): Eukaryota > Metazoa > Chordata > Aves > Passeriformes > Pipridae > Neopelma > Neopelma chrysocephalum. Next base: position 3,485,552 of record NW_020925758.1, read on the forward strand.
AGACCAGGTTGCTCAAGCAATCACAATATTGCTGTGGTATCACTTTTAATTAATTTTTAGTAATGGGGAGGGATAAGCTTACCCATAACAAAAAGTTCCTGCGTATATAAATGGTTTGAAATCACTCGTGCCGTTGATGGGTGGTTTGGGAATGCTTGCTGTGAAGCCCCCGTCAGAGAGAGGAAAAAAATAAAAAAAAAGGGGGGAAGGAAGGGAAAGTTTAATCCCTCAATGAGATGAAAAATGTAGTGAAAAGCAAAGGTTGTGTTGGAGATTATTGGTGCTCCACCTTCACTGTTAGAGGTGGGGGTATTCTCCAAGGAATCATGAGAGGTCTTGGGTGTCTGTGACCTGTTTCTCACCTTTCTTCCATCTGTTCTTAGGCAAATCCTTAATCCTGCCTGGAGCTGCCTTCTGTACATGACAGTGGGGGACAGGCAGCTCTGCTGGGTTTTAACACTCCCTGTGATACTGGCAGAGAGATGGGAGAGCTGCGGGAGCAGCGTCCATGGTGGAAAAAGCTGCTTAACCAAGAACTGCGATGAGTTTGTTTCCTTTTGGTACATCCAGTGAGTGAAACTGGTTTGTTCATTGACTTCTGAAAGGGCTCAGGACCAAGCTTCCCCTCTAGATTCCTTCTTTCTGCTCCTCTGATGGAGCTTCTCCCCAGGGCTGAGAGGGATGTTTTGACCCAGCACAAGGAGTGTTGGGTAGGAAGGGGAAAGCATTGACGGTTGGAACAGGGTGATCTTTAAGGTCCCTTCCAACCCAAACCATTCTATGGTTTCTACCTCGTTGCTGAACTGTGGTGGAAGAACAGCCACGTGATCCAGAGTGGTCACAGGACAGGGCTGATGTCAGGGCTTTCTTACAGGGTCCGGGCACTTTGGGGTGATCCTCTTGAGTGTGCCTTGAAAGGGTAAAGTTCCTCCTTGTTTTAAACTATTTTGCCCAAAATCAGGAAGCGGAACTGCGCTGACTTCCAGGAAAATCTGCTTTGCTGTGCGCGTAGGGGCCTCACGGACAAAATGAAAACGAGGAGCTGGTGCTCTGTGGTCAGGACAGGGCAAGTGTCGGGATGGTGATGTGGATTCTGAGGAATAAGCTCAGTGGGACTGTCCCCAGAGGTCCCTGAGGCTGTGGAAGGACCTGCTGGAGGACACTTTGTTGAGGGGGAACAGAAAGCAGCTCTGCTGTAGATGATATGAACGGAGTCCTTCCTTCCTTTTCCCCGAAAGCGTTGTCAAGCTTCACTGTGGAGCTGGCAGGGTCTCTTTGCATCAGGAGAATCCCAGCCTGCACTTTTCCTTAAAGGAGGAGGCGCACAGCAGCCACATGGCCCTGCTGTCCTCATCCCTTCCCTCCCAGCTGGATGACAGGCACTATTTCAGGGTGGATTAGAGGCATCTTCCCTGTCACTGGCTCCTAGACTTTTCCCTGGGCTTCAGGATTAGCTTCACTGTGATTTAGGTGCACCTTTGGTTTAGTCATCTGGTTTCTGAGCCTGGAACAGCTGGTTGAGAAACTAGGGTGGTTCTGAGGTTAAATATTGACCTAGAGGGTGTTCTGTGTCCAAACAGGCTGGTCAAATCCAAACCAGCCTGGCACTGGCTGATAAATCCATCCATGCTCCGCTGGAGTTACAGCAAGCTTGTGCCCACTGTATTTTGGGAGAATACAAGTAAAAAGGCTGGTGCTGCTTTCTCCTTGTCGTGGTCCTGTTGTCCTCAGAGGTGTGTGGTGCTCTGTGATGGTGATCAGCAGCAGCACCCTGACCCCGAGGTAGGGATTTAAGCATTAGAAGTTGTAGGATTTGAGCAGGATTCCCTGCTTTGTAGAGGTGTGCCGTGTCTCCATGAGGACATCCCACCCTTTATGCTTTGTAGGGTACATGCTGGCTTTTAGGGATGGGAAAATAACCCTGAAATTAGGCTTGGGGAACAGAGGAAGATGTGCTAGGACAACTCTTAAGGAGAACATTTATTTAATATAGCTTGCAAACAAGCTCACTAAACCCAAAGTCCACTCCTGAGTGTGCGTTTGCAGCATGTAAAAACTGCAAGTAAATGTTGGGTTAAGTTTGGAGGGTTTTTTTCTCCTGAAAAGGGAGATACAGGTTGTCAGGACATTTTGGCTGCTCCTCATTGTTTTCATTTGAGGAAGAGAAGGGAAAAGCAAGCACTTCCCACTGTACCCACGGAGCAGCCCCAAGGTGAGTTTTGAAGAAAGGCTGAAACATGTCCCATATGATGAATATTTAGGTATAACATGCTTTGAAGAGTCTCCCATGGCTTTGTGTCTCAGAACAGTTGCCTTGGTTATGTCCCATCTCTGTACATCATGTGAGGAGACCGTGGTATGAAGGTTTTAACTGGTGGGTAAGGACTGGCACAGGATCAGTGGGAGTTCTCTCCCGGAGCTCTTGGTGCTGCTGGAGATTGAGGGCGACTTGGGAGGGGCTTGTAGCTTTGATGCTCTTTGCTCCAATCCAGAGCCAACTTGCCCAGTGCAGTATTTTTTATTGTTTTGTGAATCGGTGTTTTCACAACTCGAGGGTCTGAGGGAACACAGCAAGTATGTGAACTGGTGTGAGACCCCATCCTGCCTCCAGCTCTGGGGTCCAACATCACAAGGACGGGGAGCTGCTGCAGCAAGTCCAGAGGAGGCCACGGAGATGCTCTGAGGGCTGGAGCCCCTCTGCTCTGGAGCCAGGCTGGGAGAGCTGGGGGGGTTCACCTGGAGAAGAGAAGGCTGCAGGGAGAGCTGAGAGCCCCTTGCAGGGCCTAAAGGGGCTCCAGGAGAGCTGAAGAGGGACTTGAGACAAGGGATGGAGTGACAGGACAAGGGGGAATGGCTTCCCACTGCCAGAGGGCAGGGTTAGATGGGATATTGGTAAGGAATTGTTGTCTGTGAGGGTGGTGAGGCCCTGGCACAGGTTACCCAGAGCTTTTCTCCACGGCTGTCCTTGCCCAGATGATGCTGTTTTAGCTCTTCTCTCTGGTGCCCAGTGACAGGACCAGAGGCAGTGGGCACAAACTGGAGTGTGGGAGGGCCCCTCTGGACATCAGCAAACCCTTTTGCATTGTGAGGGTGACCTGAGCAGGGGACACAGGCTGCCCAGAAAGGTGGTGGAGTCTCCATCCTTGGAGACAGCCAGAAGCCATCTGGACCTGGTCCTCAGCAGCCAGCTCTGGATGGCCCTGCTGGAGCAGGGGCTTGGACCAGTTGATCGCCAGCAGTCTCTGCCACTCCAGCCCTTCTGTGAGCTTGCCCTGCACTGGTGCATGTCCTGCCTGTCAAGCAGTGTCCGTGAGGGGTGTGTGACCAGGAGCTGCAGCATAGGTGGGTCCATCCCCTCCTGGGCAGTGTCTGACGGACACACTCCAGAGCCTGCCTCGTGCAGGTGGAGGGAGGGTCACACGCTGTCCTGGGGGAGGCCAGAGAACACAAGTGTGGCAATAACTGATTGACCATTCGGAGAAATTATTACCATAAGCAGGGTAGGAAATGGTAGCTGAGGCCAGGAGGTGCATTCCAGCTGGCAGAGCGTTAAATCCGGAACGGGAGAAGGGAGAGGAATCTGTGCCAGTGGAATGGGCAGTGCTGAGCTGGGGTTGACCTAATTGCTGGGGAGAAAACAGCTTTGTTTCAGGCCAAGGGAGACCTCCAGGTCTGGGGAGCTGCATGGTCTGTGTGGGCTCAGAGGAGTTTCAAACAGGAGCTGTGAAGTGGTTGAAGTGAGCATAAAGTGAGGAAGGTTTTCTCAGGCGTGCCCAGTACCTTTGTGTTCCCCTGAAGTCAGTCTGTGGAAAGAACACCTGTTTCCTCTGTGGGAATGGAGTAGTGCAGCAGCCATGGAGAACTTGAAAATCTCATGGTGAATGGGGAGAATAAATCTTGTAGCACAACAAAGCAGCAAGGGAGCCAGAAAGTAATTCCCCTTGTCATGCAACCTGGCTGTGGGGTAATAAAATACGTTATTTATGGAGGAAATGTACAAACCCTTTTGAGCAGAGGATTTACCTGTCAAGGTAAATAAAAAACGCTTTTTGTACACAGAAAAAAAACCCCAAACCCAAAGATATGGAGTGTCTTCTGCAATGAGGAGGGGATGGGGAGCTGTAACTGAGACCAGTGTTGCTGGTATTCAGTTCTTGATATAGTAGGCGTGGGAGCAGCACAGTAGAGGAAAACACTTGGCAAAGTAATAATTGGAGATGATATCCCATTCTGTCCTGTGGCACATAAAAACTGCTGAAAAGGTGATAGCATCCCAGTGAACGTAGGTGTTGGATGGGAAAGCAAAACATCAGCATCAGATGTTGCATTGGGTGAGGTGCCCTACTCAAATCACTGCTATGCAAAGACACTGCTGGAAAAAGCAGTTTTCAAGCCTTAAAATTACCTCAAACACCTCCATGAGCTGACTGTGGAGTGAAGAATTAGAAGGGAGTGGTTTGGAAAGGGTTTTTGTGGATATTCGTAGCTCTCCCAGTATGCATGTGTAGTAGTCTGCGGCAGAAGGCAACTGGTATTACTGTTTCAGGATAAATGGTAGTATTTATCTTGTCTGGGTTTGCCTGTACAAAGTTAATGACATGTGACAAAGTCAAACCAGCCCGAGTCTTGTGCTGGGGCTGGGAAAGTCCCGTTTGATGTCTGGGGAAAAGTCTCACGGCCTCAATTTTTTACTGTGTAGAGGCTGCATCTTGCTGGACGCGCAGGGTGAATTTGGAATTTACGCCGTTCTTAAGCTTCTCCTTTTACCCTTTCAGCTTTGTTACTCTGCATTTTTAACTGACCAGTCTTTTAAAAAGGAACCCTTATACTTGTCCACAGTAACAGACCAAGTCGTAGAATCAACACTCTGAAATAGGAAGATGGTGGGAGAAACTTTTAAAAAAAAAACACAAAACCTCCAACCAACAGACACTGCATTTTAGTTTCATGGTTAGTAGTTTGGCCCCTTTGCTGTATTTTATCTGGGTTTGGCAGGGGACAAAGAGGCCTGTGCTGATAGCTGCAAACAAACCTCTGTTCTCAACCATCACATACGTTTGGCTTATTAAAGCAAATAAGGGAAAGTGGAAAAGTATCTGTTCTGCCTGACTGAGAGATGCAAATTTTATATATATAAATATATATAAATATTTTTTCTATTTCAGAGGGAATTTTGAGGGGCCCCTTCTATGACTGTGACAGTGATAAGGTGTTGTGACTTATTTGCATGGCCATAAGTCTCTAGAAAGGCAGGGGCTTATGGTCATCAGCACGTAAAAACAGTGGAACACAAAGCAAAAGTCTTGTTGTACTTTAAATATATATAAAATCTACTATTTTCCAGTGGCTGTCCTGTTCTGTATCAGTGAGACAGCCCAGACTTCTCATAATCATCCTGTCCCATTCTGTTTCATGGGGGAGATTGAATATTCTGTTTGTGCATTAGGTGGCTGGACAAAGCTCCAGGTTGTTGTATATATACACCTGTGTATGCTGGCTGGGTTGAGTATGGAAAAGGTGTGTGAAGTCAGCGTGGCCAGCCCAAGTCCTGCCCAAGCACCAGCCTGGGAAAACCTGGTTGCTACGGCTTTGCTTTCTTTTCTCTCAGCCCCAAGGAGTCCGTTTTTCTCACTGAAATAGTTCCTCTGCTTTCTGTCAAGGGCATGGGGTATCAGAAATCCTGGTGTTAGGTCCCTGAAGGGTGGGAGCTGTGGTGGGTGAGGCAGCAGGGGCGGCCGCAGCTTTGCCGCTCAGCTGTGGAAAGGGGGTTTCCTGCAAAATTTCCACTCGCCCCCTCCCTTCATCTTGTCTCAGGGGAGTCACCAGCGTTGTAACCAAGCACCAGCAGCGTTTCTGGGCTCCCTGATGAGTCAGCTGGGGCAGTCTGGGGAGGAAGGGGTCAGGTCTGGGTGTCCTGCTTGCCGTTGGTGGACCAGGGCAACTGGTTCTCCCGCTCCCGCGCTGCGTCACTCCTTGGCTGCCCTGGGCTGAGCCTCACCCCTGCAGTGTGTGATCCTCCTCTGCACTGAACTCCTCTGAAACACAGCCTCCAAGCAGGACAGTAACAACAATTGTGAAGAACAATAACAATTTCTGGTGTGAATTTCTTGGAGTAATCATGGCAGCCTTGGACATAATTTTGTTTGAAAATGTGTTTGACTAATCATAAAGAAGGAGGTATTTGATCTCTTCCTCCTCAAAAGTAGCTGCTCAAACTGGCCTTTGTGTTTGTGAGATTGTTTTGGTTTTTTTTTTTCTTGAGATCCAACAGAAACCTGTTTAATCTGGTGTACTTTCCTGGGCAGATGCTTAACAATTTTCAGTCAAGGTCTATCTTCAGCAGCACAATGGACATTTGTTGTACTTCTCTTCTAGAGAAGCTTCCTCTTAGATCTAGGATTGGGCTGAAGATTTTGTGATGTTGAGGTGAAAAAACCCTCTACAAGATTTTGAACCTGCCTTAAGTACTGGGAAGGCTTGAGGAGAGAGTTCTGACTTAACGTTCCGACATATTTTTCATCTTTGGTTTCAAAGTTTGTCTCTGGGACTTATCTGCAAAAATAAGTCAGGGAACAGATCATTATCGGCGATACCTTCCACTCCTGAGTGACCCTGCTCTTCAGAGTTCTTCACTTTGAATTAAAAACCAGAGGTGAAGTTGTGGCTGTACCTCAGTTTGTGGGGCAAAATGTCAGCTTGCTGTTAAGTCACATCTTTACCCAAAGACTTCTGTTTTTACCTGAGCCCACTTCCTTTTTCTGCTTGGAAGCAGAAGTTTGGAAATCAAAATAGACCTCTTGCTGGCTGTGTTTTGTCTCTGGGTAGAAACCAGGCAGTCCTGAGTACTGCAATAAAACCTGCTGTGAAAGTGCTTTATATTTGATGTCCTTGAACTCAACGCTGGACCCCGTGATGTTTGATTGCTGTCGTGGAGCTTTGCTAGTTCTGGCTTTAGGGGACTTCCATGAATTGGCTTCACAATCTATTTTTTTTTTTAATTTGTGGTAGCCCTTTACTTGCAGTATGGTTTTTCTTAGTTCCCCACAGTTGGTCTGTCTTTAGCATTTCCTGTGCTGCTTCCTTTGCACTGCGTGTTGAGCACACTGGAAATGGGTAGAAAACGGGGGGTATGAGTGAGAGATGAAGGATGTGTCTGTTGTCTGAATCGCTTGCAGATGGATAATGAAAATACTGGGGGATTATTTTCTGTCATACGCCCTATAGGAAGATTAAATTATGGAGGAAACTGTCTTTATAAGTACAAAACTACTTGTGGAGGCCGGGACCAGAGGTTTGGGGAAGAACAGGGCTGTCCATTCTCTGAAGATGAACACTCTACATTTTTACTCATTCACTAAGTCACAAGGCAGTTTAGTTGTGCACCTTTTGACATGACATTGCTCCCGAATGCAGATGACTGATTTACTTGCCAAAAACATTGTTTATGCCATTTTGTACCACAGCTGTTCAGTCTGTGCTGCCTTTCCTGTGATTTTGGGGTACAAGCACAGTGGCTGGAAGCATCACCATGTTGTGTCTGCGATCATGGTGGAGGAGCTCTGGGGGCCCAGGTTGTGGAGCTGCTGGAGAGAGTCCAGAGGAGGCCACGGAGATGCTCCGAGGGCTGGAGCCCCTCTGCTCTGGAGCCAGGCTGGGAGAGCTGGGGGGGTTCACCTGGAGGAGAAGGCTCCAGGGAGACCTGAGAGCCCCTTCCAGGGCCTAAAGGGGCTCCAGGAGAGCTGGAGAGGGACTTGAGACAAGGGCCTGGAGTGACAGGACAAGGGGCAATGGCCTCCCACTGCCAGAGGGCAGGGTTAGATGGGATATTGGGAAGGAATTCTTGGCTGTGAGGCTGGTGAAGCCCTGGCACAGGTTGCCCGGAGAAGCAACTTTGCCTCCTTCTCTGTGGCTGTCCTTGCCCAGATGGTGCTAATTCAGAACAGAGAATAGGTGGATGTGCATCCAGCCTTCCAGGCCAGAAATACAGGATACACGTTGCTCTTTTTGTGCAATTGAAGGCCAAGCAGGATGGAGGTGCTGTGTCCCCAGCCCCAACTTTAGTGCTGCTGCCACTTTTGAGTTCAGGAACACGGTGTTGAAGGAGGAGAAGCTGAGGCTGCTCCTCCTGGACACCTCACTCCTCTGGTGAAGTGAGAAGGCTGCCTTTTGAGGTAAAGTGGTGTCACCCTTTCCCTGCATCCCTAAAAAGGGGTGGGAGGAAGAAGCCTGGGTTGCTCTACACCTGCAGACAGGGAAATGGGAAAGATTTTCCTCAGTGAGAGGAAACTTTAGGAACTGCTTTAATCATTAGCACCACTTGAAAACCCAGTGCATGTGGAGAAGAAAAACAAAACCCCCCTGAGAACTGGTGATCGTATTCCTTTTCCTGATATTCTTTGTAGGTGACCTGCATGAGCCCCAGCACAGCAGGATCTTGCATGGCATGTACTAAATGTCACTAAGGGTTGGTTTGATCCTGTTTTCAACACTTGGTGCATATGATCCCAGTAATTCTGAGGTACAGGCATCACCCAGGAATGCAACAGTGGTGGGATGAGAGCTGTCTGAAACAAAGGATGGTCCTGCACTTGGAGATAATTGAAGGGCAGGCAAGAGACTAGGCTGGAGGGGAAAGAGCTAAACAAGGTAAGGGAATTAGTCCTAGCTCCAGCATGAGGAGTGTTTGATTTAATTAAAAGGTACAGTGCTGGGGAAGTAATGAACTCTTCCAGAGCTGGATGATGAAATTCTGCTGTGGCCTGTTGAAAACAGACTGGTTTCCCTCAAGTTTCCAGAGTGTGAATATGGATGGTGCTTCATTTTACTTGTGCTGCAGGATTATAGAGGGTAGATGAGCTTTCCTAACTCTTGAGAGGTTTTTTATGCCATAGACTCGGCCATGCCTTGCCAAACCTTGTCATTCAGTATTATTTCCAGGCCTGCACTGTAGACAAAAGTCTTCAGTTTCCAGGGTGTCACTAGTGTGCATTGGCCTCAATCAGCAAAACATCCTTCTGAGGGAGAGATTAATTTAGAGGCTGCAGAAATCTGTTTCCTGCAGGAAAAGGAGGGACCATGTTTTGCTGAGACCAGTGGTTCGCCTTAGTGGTTAATGCTGTTGACAGAGTGGGAGGGATGAATTTTTCTCAGGAAAAAAAAAAAAAAAGCCCCAAATCCACAACACATCCCCCTGAAGGTGTCCAAGGAATGCCTGGATGTGGCACTCAGTGGGGCTGGGTGACAGGGTGGGGATCGGGCACAGGTTGGACTTGATGGTCTTGGAATGCTTTTCCAACCAAAATGATTCTGTATTCTGTGATCCTGTAAGTTGATTCCTGCAAATGCAGCTTAGGGTGAGATGTAGGTGACCTTGGCTGTAGTAGCAACAAGACAACACCAGCCACCTAGATGATAGAAGAAGAAGAAGAAAACATTAAAGCAAAAATATTGTGGTCCTGAGCGAGCCAGAGCTGAGATTAGTGTGTGTGTGAAAAGAATCGCAAGGTCAAGCTGGAAAGCTGCTTGAAGCATGATTGTTCTTTGTGGCTGAAGGAAGCCACGGGAGTGTCTGTGTGGAATGTGTGGAGATAAGTAACACCTGGCCTGGCTTGATAGCTCAGGCCCTTCTTCTGTATAAAAATGGAGTAATAAAGTTACAAGAGAGCTCTGCGTGGACAAAGTCTGTCTCCTGTGGATTCACTCACCCAAAAGGGTGCCAAGTGAGGGACCTTTGCCGCACTTGGGTAGGCAGTTTGAGCTTGGCCTTCTGCAGGAACACTGTCTGATATGTGTTGATGGACTCCAGCATTTCAGCTTGGCTAAAGAGGTGCCTTATTAAGCAGATGAGCGATCCAGTGAATTTTGTCTTCTCTGTGTTCAAGTTTTGAATGGGTACCTAGTTTGGTTAGTAGTTTCAGACGCAGCATTGTTTTTCCTTCTGGTTCTTTTCACACTGTAGTCACTACTTCTAAAGCTGCAATATTAATTGCACTGTTACAGAACGGTGCGTGTTTACCTTCCTGGGCAGATGCTTAACAAAAAAACCAGCTAATAACTTTCTTCCCTCGCGTTTCAGGCGGCAGCAGCGGGTCTGAGCTATGTCGGGGCGTACGTCATTAACACCTACAAGAGCTATGACAACTTCCTGCAGGACAAGTACGCCGTGCTGCCCGCCGTGATCATCATCTGCGTGGCCGTGGTGATGTTCGTCATTGGGCTCATCGGCTGCTGCGCCACGTTCCGGGAGTCTCGAGTTGGTCTGGGGCTGGTGAGTGTTGCATGTTCTTGAGTGTCTTCTTCTTCTTCGCGCTGCTGCACAGTGCGGGAGGTGCTAGGCTGAACCTTGGGATGCACGAAACAGAAAGTGAAACATTATTAGGATGTACATCACCGAAGCACTGCTCGTTTGCGTGAGTTGTGTGTCACTGTGACACACTGACTGATGGTGAGTGAGGCACAGCCTGAATTATTAGTGACACCAATACCCCCTGCCGTGGACAGTCTCATGGCTCTGCCTCTGATGAAGAGGAGTCTGGAAAGCACTGAGTTTTGAGAAGGTTTGGGTTGGAAGGGGCCTTAAATATCCTGTTCCACCCCTCCTGCCATGGGCAGGGACACCTTCCACTAGACCAGGTTGCTCCAAGCCCCCGTCCAACCTGGCCTTGGACAATTCCAGGGATCCAGGGGCAGCAACAGCTTCTTCTGTTCTAAATTATTTTCTGTAAACTACTTTGGTTGTAGAGGCCACAACAGATAACAATAACTTACTGCTATAAATTAATATGAAGTGTAATGTGCAGTTGAATTCGAGTGCTGTGGAATTCTTCCTTACGGTCTCTCTTTTGTATTTGCAGTTCTTGGCCATTATCCTGGTTATCTTTATTGCAGAGGTATCTGCTTTTGTCCTGGGATTTGTTTACAGGGAAAAGGTAAGCAAAGAATTAGCATCTCTGTCCCAACCTAAAAGTAAAGATCTTGCATTTTTATATCATTTTTAATATATCCAGTTTTCTTGTACTTCATCCCCTATCCTGCAACCTGCAGAGCAAGTGGAAATGGGGGTGTCTTTTTTGGGATTGTGGTGAATACATAAAGTACCTGGCAGGCATCACATCAGTCTCTCAGTTGGATTAAACAGTTATTGATGCTCGCAAAGGAGGGCTCATCCAGCAGGGGAGACAAAATATGATTCTGGTTCAGTGTTACCTGAATATTATCCACATAGCTTGGTATTTGTTCTTGTTGGGACACAGATCTTTTGCGTTTTCCGCCAGATAAAACTCTTATGGCTCACGTTAAAACCATCTGCATATTTTTTTCCTTCTTTAAATAGGTAAAAACTGACGTGCAAGGCACGATGCGCTCGGTCTTTGAGCAGTATGATGGGAAAAACCCAGAGTCTACAGTTGTGGATTACTTGCAGGAACAGGTAAGAAAGTATTTAAATTGTCCTGGGAGTTACTTGGAAAAGAACAGTTGGGTCCTAAAGAAGGAATTCAGGCTGGAAAAGGAGGGGAGGAGATGTCTGTGGTGGTATCCTGGAACTTGGCTGTGTTTAGCATCTGGTTATCCAAGGCAGCTGAGGGTGCTCCCCACTTTGCAGAGGTGGTGTTTTCAGGCTCCTGGTGTGAAGTTCACGCGGTGAATGATTGTGTTGAAGGAGTGGCATTTGGATCAGGCCAAATAAGCAGTACAAATGAGGAACTGCTGCTGAGAACACTGCCCCACGAAACAGAAAGGTGACGGAAGACTCTGTCCTGCAACTTGTCACTTTCATATTGGAGCTTTCACAAAGAGTAAATCATGAAGGATGTAACGATGTATGAAAGGAGGTTGATTTATTGTATTTGTGATTGTTTTCCTGAAGCACTGCTGCTTGTAAATCTGCAGCATACAAAGGGCACCTCTGGCCCACTGTGCCTAAGAGAGGTTTAACTCAACATGAACCTTCATATATATATATAATATATATGAATAAGTGTAATACATATATTCATACATCCCTGTAACTGCCTTGTGTTTGGCAGCTTCACTGCTGTGGGGTGAAGAACTACAGTGACTGGACGACCACACAATGGTTTAATTCCACTGGGAACAACAGTGTCCCTCTGAGCTGCTGCCAGCAGGATGTGAAGAACTGCACAGGGCATCTGGATCAGCCACAGGAGCTCAACACCCGGGTGAGGATGAGGGGCTCGGGGTCACTGCTGGGCCATGATCACTCTCAGCCAGCAGGAACCATGGAGGAAAGCACGTCAGGCTTTAGGGATATGCCCACAGCTATCTGGGCCAGGGGAGGAGACTCGTGTAGGATTGACCATGCTGAATCTGGAGGATGAAGATGTTCCAAGGGCTGGAGCACTTCCATGGTGGAGGCAGGCTGGGAGAGCTAGGGGTGTTCAGCCTGGAGAAGAGAAGGCTCCAGGGAGACCTTGGAGCCCCTTCCCATGCCTAGAAAGTGCCTGTAAAGAAGATGGGATCAAACATTTTAGCAGGGCCTGTTGTGATAGGACAAGGGGTGATGGTTTTAAACTAAAAGAGGATCAATTTATATTAGATATAAGGATGAAGTTTTTTACAGTGAGGGTGGTGAAACACTGGCACAGGTTGCCCAGAGAAGCTGTGGCTGCCCCATCCCTGGGAGTGTCCAAGGCCAGGTTGGATGGGGTTGGAGCAACCTGGAATAGTGGAAGGTGCCCCTGCCCATGGCAGGGGGTTGGAACAGGATGATCTTTAAGGTCCCTTCGAACCCAAACCATTCTGTGATTCCATGAACTCCATAGCAGGGTTTTCAGTCCGGAGAAAAGCCCCTAGGTTGAGTTTTATAGATACCATTGCTGGTCTTCCTGTCTTTGAGTTTTGGGTACTTCCCTAAGTGACCTGAGCTAGAGAAGATTGGGAAGCAGCAAATGTCAGTGGATTGCGATTTGTCAGTGCTTCTCCTCAAGCCATCAGGTCTGGAAGGCAAGAACGGAGTCCCTCGGGTCTGCAGTGGTTGGTTAGGCAGGCCTTGCTTCCTTTAAGGGGTTGGGGAGGAAAAGAAAGAAAAAAGTCCAGCTGAATTAACATCATTTGATAGGTTTTCACCTCTCTCTTTCCTGGCAGGGCTGTGCTGAGGAGCTGGAGTCTGGGCTGCAGAGCGTTATCAGCTATGCCATGCTCGTGATCCTGGGGTTCGCCATTGTAAAGGTAAATGTTTCTGCCTCCTCCCTCATGGAAAACAGTACTGCCTGCCCTTTGATCTCAGGGCTTTTTCTTCTGCCATGTCCCATCAGCCTTTTTTCTGGCTCTGAAGTAAGACTCGGTCCTCTGTTCCCCACTTGTGTTTCCAGTTGTCTCCATTCCATCTGCCTAACAATGAGGGGAGGGATCCAAAAAGATAGTAGGGGATTTGGGATGGCAGGTCAATGGAGAATCCATTTTATTGTAGTACCATAGAATGGGTTGGGTTGGAAGATCTTAAAGATCTTCCAGTTCCAGCCCCTGCCATGGTCAGGGGCACCTTCCACTAGACCAGGTTGCTCCAAGCCCCATCCAACCTGGCCTTCAACACTTCCAGGGACAGGGCAGCACAACACAACTGTGCCAGGGCCTCACCACCCTCACAGCCAGGAATTCCTTCCCAATGTCCCATCTGTAGCAGTGAATCTACCTTGTATGGGAAGCTGTGGTTTGAATGTGTTTCAAAATGGCCCTGCCCTCTGGCAGTGGGAAGCCATTCCTCTTTGTGCTGTCACTCCATGCCCTTGTCCAAATGCATGCTTAAATACTTTGCAGAACTCATTTTAAGTCCAGAATAACCCCAGGCTTTCACTGAAAGATAACTAGGAATTAATGTGGACATATAAATTAATGGGGGGAACCAGGGAGGAAAATGTTGAGATGGAACTATTACTTGGAAATTGATATGCAAAAATGCCACTTTCTGTAGATGTATTTCTAAGTGTTTTTTCAGTACGATGGAGTCCTCTAATATACAGGTGTTGAGTTTGGTGACTGAAACAACAAACACAGCACTAAATCTCTTGGGCACTCTCTCTTTCCAGTTCTTTGGCATGCTGAGTGTCTGTGTGCTGACTTGCAAGAAAGAAGAAAGTGGATACCAGCCTCTTTACTCAGGGGTGTTTGCTTAATAAACGGCAAAGATCAATTTTTCTTTTGCTTCCTGATGATAAAATAGACTCGTGACCATACCACAGCTTGGATTTGTGACTTCAGATAGCACCAGATGGTATTACAGACTCCAGAAAGAAATGTTCTTCTGCCCTTCTTCCCTCTGCCCTGAAAACAGAAACGTGCAGCAGAAACTTTACATTTTTAATCACTAAACTGGTGGAGACTGCAGGAGGGGTTTCAGTTATCTTCACAAACCTCTGATCATTCCCCTGGCGAGGTTTAAACAGCAAAAGAAACTTTAGAACGCCAGGCTTAAATATTTTTCATAAACATGGGGATTTGTAATATGTTTTCTCTATATCTGTACAGTTGTGCAGTTTGTTTTTGGGTTTTTTCCCCTCTTTCTTATGGTCATTTGTTGTAATGCTGTTTACTGCAGAGGCTGTTAGTGCAAGACAACCCTGTGTTTAAAGTCTAGAACAGACATTTGGGTTGTTTTTTGAAGCAGCTATCAAATGTGAACAACCCCAGGTAAGGAGGGGATGTGTGTTTTGAGCTTCTGGGCTCAGAACATCTCTGTTTGCCTTATTTTTTATCTATTTCTTAATTATTGACATTAAAAAAATTTTTTACCTCCTTTTACTGATGCTGTTATGGTTTGCCTACACAAAGACAGACCGTGTCAGTCCGTTTCATGTGGGAGTTGCCAAGAGTTAGGGGATGAATCCAGCATGGAAGATGGGAGTCACAGGACATGTTTTCTCCACGTGGCTGTGTAGATGGGACTGCTGGAGGGGCTAGTGCTGCCTTCACTGCCCCATGGAAGCTTTGACCACCTTTCTCCACTAGAAAATGTTTAAAAGATGCATTATTTTACAGAGCAGTTTTGATAACCTGCTGTAGCTCTGCATTCGCACATTTTCCTTTCTCCTTAATTCTGCTGGATGCGGTCACTGCGTGGATTTAACATGGTCCTTGCTTTAAGGTGTTCCTTCTTTAACTTGTTTCTATGTTAATCTGTTCATCAGCTCTTCAGGATTTGGGGAGGGCGGGAACTACCAGCTGTTCTGTATCAGGGAATTGTGGAAAAGCAACACAATTTTTGCCTTTTTTTTTTCCCTTGGAGAGATAAGCAGCCTGTCCTTACCAATAAACCTTTATATTTGTAGCTAATTAGAAAAAATTAGTTCGGGGTAAGTCTATTATCTCCATCCCTACCCCGAGAAAGAAAAAAAGCAACGGGCGATGTTGTTCTATGGGAAACAGACCATGTATATGCTGAAAACTGACTTAATTGTTATTGAGGGCTTACTTTTCTGTTGAATGCCGAAATAAACTGAATTTGTGTAATCAAGTAAAAAATGTGGCGGGTTTTTTTTTGGTTCCTGGCGGGGGGAGAAGGTCTCTGGGGCGCAACCGGAGCTGGCGCCCGTCACGGCTGCCGGAGCCATCCCGCCTCCCTTCCCTGCTCCCCTCAGCCATCCCGCCTCCCTTCCCTGCTCCCCTCAGCCATCCCACTCCCTTCCCTGCTCCCCTCAGCCATCCCGCCTCCCTTCCCTGCTCCCCTCAGCCATCCCGCCTCCCTTCCCTGCTCCCCTCAGCCATCCCGCCTCCCTTCCC
>NW_020925758.1:3501386-3507443 GCF_003984885.1 Neopelma chrysocephalum
AGCGATCCCGCTCTTCTCTTCCTGCTCCCTCAGCGATCCCCCCCTCCTTTCTCGCTTCCCTCAGAGTTCCCGCTTTCCCTCCCCTCTCCCTTCAGGGATCTCGCCTGCCCTCCCTCCGCCTCTCAGAGCTCCTGCCTGCCTTCCCGATTCCCTCAGCGCTCCCGCCTTCCGCCCATCTCTTCCCAGCCTTTCCCGCTCAGAGCTCTCCCGCCTTCCCCCCCTTCCCTCCCCTCCCGCTCCAATCGAGTTGTCTTGTCCCCAGGCTGAATTTCCTCGCCTTTTGCAAACGTAACTAATGGTGTCAGATAAGTTCTGCAACAGCAGTTGCTTAATGAAGGAAAGAACTACCGTGTTTCAAGCAGCGCGTAGGATTACATCACCCAAATAAATATGCATTAGGCAGGCGGAGACTATGTATTAGGAGGGCGTGTTCATGTATTTTTTACTATATTAGAAGTAACTTTTTAGGGTTTGGCGGGTTTCGTGGAAACCTCCGCCTTGCACCCCGCGCAGAATAAACAGATATGTCCTTTCCAAACTACACTGCGTGCGTTTTTCATGGCTAGGCTTCGCGAACGAAGATTTGGGAAAGGCTCTATCCACATTTGTTACAAGCACGCTGGTGGCTAATAAGGCCAATACGAGACAGACATGTCCGATTGCAAAAGGCACAGCAGAAGGACTCCTTAGGTGGTATATTCTGCAAGACACGGTTCTTTCTGCGCTGTCTTTTCTCCGCGAGAGTGATTCTGCGTGCTTTCTCAAAGGAAGCAGCAGCGTTATAGATGGTGTGTCTCCAGGCCTCCCGATTGGAGGCCAGAGTAGACCAGTTATGATGATCAATATGGCCGAGGCTGAGATGTTGTTTCAGGGAGTCCTTGTATCTTTTCTTCGGGGCTCCTCTCTTGCGGCAGCCGGTGGCAAGTTCACCATGAAGCAAGATCTTAGGGAGGCGGTGATCTGTGGGGTGAAGTCATAGCCCCACAATTGAAGTTTGAGATTTGCAAAAGTTAGGCCGTGTTCCATGGGAGCAGTGGAGCTGGTTAGATGGTTTCCATGGACACGGCCTTGGGTTGCAGGGAGTACAAGGTTAAGACTGTTTGATAATGTGCAGGTGCTTGAACTCCTGGATGTCTTTGTGAAAATATGTTTATGTTGTATGTGGGAAAGTAGAACTTAGTAAGCTCAATAAAAGGCTGCCTGCTGCGCTGAGCAGGCAGACATCTCTTGTCTCACCATCCTAGTGTGTCTTGTGTGTCTTTCTTCCCCCACCGGACCAAGGCCTCACGACAAGATACCCTGCGACAGTGATCTTTCATCCTGGAGACGTGCCCTGCCCAGCGCAGCTGTGTTCTCAGCAACATGGCCTCAATACTTGTGACTGCTGCTTGTTCTAGAACAGATGTATTGGTCACATAATCTGACCAATAGACGCAGGTGGTGGCGGTAGATGACCCATGACTCGGAACCATATAAAAGAACTTAACCGGGTGTGTTCAGAGAGCTCCTAACGAGCGGTACCGCCCCCCTCAAGAGCCTCCGCCCTTCCCTTCGCGCTCCTCCCTCCTCCCTACCGCGCACGCGCCCTTCCCGCCCTGCCCAACGCCCGCCCGAGCGCGGGCGGATTCAAAAGGGACCGCCCGCGGGATCCGCTCCCTGCCTCCTGCCGTTCCCCCCCTCGTCCTGCCGCTCTCCCCTGCTCCCTCTCCGGCCCCCGCGGCTCCCGGAGCGGGTGTGGCACCGGGGGAAAGACTCGCGCAGGGTCCCGCGCGTCGTGAGGAGAAACGGTCGCTGCCGCCGCCGCCGCCGCCGCCGCCGCCGCCGCCTGTGGGGTTGACCTGGATCCCCCCTCAGGGCGTCCTTGATCCTTCCCAGTATATCGGCTTCCCTGACGTATGGAGCGTGGTGAAAGCGGCGGGTATGTCTAAATAGCTGATTTGGTAAAGCGCGGTAGTTTGATAGTGTTGTAAGCGAGAAGTAAAAGCTTCGTTTCCATGTGTGAGCCGCCGGAGGGAGCTGTGTGAGCGCTCAGTGCGGGGCCGCGGCGTGAAATGCGAGGGTTTTGTCACGTTTTATAACCTTTTTTTATCGATTATTGTCTATATTCGGGTTAACAATTCTATTACTATAGGCTATAGTCGATATATAATGCTCTTTCTGTGCCTTCATGCTCTGGTAACGCATTTTCTTTTATTTTTAAAACACACCTTTAAATACTAATCACTGATGTAATCTCCCTGAGAGAGACTTGCAGAAGTCCTTTGGATAAAGCAGATATTTCTTGTTTATTTCAGTAAATTTCCAACTCCTTGATTAGCGGACACTTCAATATAATTCCCGGTTTCATGAGGAATTGCAGCACTGATATCACACACTGCATTGATCTCCAGAGCTCAGGGCTATTTATTGTCTAATGTCACTCACTTTGTGCTTCCTCTCCTGCCTTCAAAATTCAGTAAGAAAAAAGGGAATTACAGCATTTACTGCTTCATTTAAGTTCCCTTTCCTTCTTTGGCAGGTCGGGGTCCTTTTGAAAACTCTGCTTTTGTGCATAGTCTTAAATTACTGCCTTTGTTTCTGTTCCCCTTTAGTGCGATGGCGGAGGATATGGCTTCCACAATGATGGAAGATCTCTGCTTACACATCAACATGAAGATTTCAGATATTAAGAAGTCCTTGCAATTAAAAAAATTAGGTAAATGAGATTAACAGTGGGGTTCGGTTTGCACCTCACTTCAAGAAAAACATTGAAGGGCTGTAGAACGGAATGAAGCTGGGGAGGGGTCTGGAGCAGCAGGAGCAGCTGAGGGAGCTGGGGGGGCTCAGCCTGGAGAAAAGGAGGCTCAGGGGGGACCTTCTGGCTCTCTGCAACTCCCTGACAGGAGGAGGGAGCCGGGGAGGGGGGTCAGGCTCTGCTCCCCAGGGAACAAGGGACAGGAAAAGGGGAAATGCCTCAGATTGTGCTGAGGGGGGCTTAGGTTGCATATTGGGAACAACTGCTTCATGGAAAGGGTTGTCCAGCCCTGGCACAGGGTGCTCAGGGCAGTGTTGGAGTCCCCATTCCAGGAGGGAGTCAAAAGCTGTGTGGATATTGCAGTTTGGGACATGGATTAGTGGTGGCCTTGGCAGTGCTGGGGAATGTTTGGACTCCGTGGTCCTAGAGGGCTTTTCCAAATTAAATGGTTCCATGAGCTCTGTTGGCTGTGTGGAGCACGACAGTTTGACTTGCTGCTTCTCCTGGGTGGGAGGATATGGTGATTGGGGAGTTTAGACTTAGTAGGTAGTCACTGCTTGTGGAGGGGAGGAAAATGGGATTTTGGTGGGTTTTTTTTGTTGGAGATTTTGTGGCTTAACATTCTCTCTTTGACAGGTGAAGAAAAATGCCTCAAATTTCATGTCCGTAAAATAGGAAATGACATGATCCTCTTGAATGAACTCCTGGATAAAATGGAAGCTGAAGTTAATCAGCAAGAAAAACTGAAGAATTTGCTACAAGTAATATTTTTTTGTTGTTGTTCGTAAAATACTGAAAGATTCAAAGGAATCTTTGATAAGTATGTAGTTGGTTTTTTTCTAGATCCTCAGTGATATGTTTGAATGCATGTTCTTAGAAGAGAAACTAGGGCTTGAAACAACCTTACTGATGGCATATTAAACAGTTCTTCAGCTAATAAACATTAAAAATTTTATTTTTCAAGGTTTATACATGGAATCATAGAATCACAGAATGGTTTGGGTTGGAAGAGGCCTTAAAGCTTATCTTTTTCCAAACCCCATCCAAAAGCTGGCCTTGGACACTTTCAGGGATCCAGGGGCAGCCACAGCTGCTCTGGGCAACCTGTGCCAGGGCCTCCCCACCCTCACAGGGAGGAATTTCTTTCTGATATTTAATCTAAACCTTCCCTCCTTCAGTTGGAGGCCATTAGAAGCATGTCTTTATCACTGACCTTGAAAACATGTTTTTATGATAGTAGAGACCGTGATCTGAAGAACAGTTCAACTTATACATCTTTCCAATAGCTACAAAAACTGTTTAATTAGAGTATTTATCTATTCTAGTGTGTGTCTGCAGTGCCTTCATGTGTTAAATCTTTGAGGAATGGGTTGTTTGGGGAATGTAGGTGAGTGTGCTCTGGTATCTCTTCATCACTACCACCATTCCCCTGCCCAGACCTTGCTAGTTGTGTATTGTTAAAGATTTGCATTTGAGGGCAAGGGCAGACACCTCTCGCTCTGTTTCTCTGAGCTTTACTAGTTTCTTTGGGGAAACAATGGGGTAAAGAGGCAAGATGACAGGGAGAGAGCAAAGGACACCCCTTAATAAAGCTGAAAATTAATTTTGTAGTGCCCTAATTTTACTTGCTTGACGTCGGTAGGTTCAGATTTCTGATGAAGTCTCACATTAATTTCAGGAGCTCCAGAAGGCTGGTGAGAGAGATCTAAAAGAAGCACAGCACCTCCTTGAACACGTTCCTCCCCACCTGCCTAAGCCAACTCAGAGCTGGTATGTGGTGCATGAGCATGGGGGTGTCAGGCTGCTCCTGGCAGTGTCCAGCTGCAGCATTGTGCAGCTCTGCTCCTTTCACTCTACACTGACTCTGAAATTTTGGGAGCCAAGGTTGTATCTATCGATTCTGGATTTTGCTCTTGTCCAGGCTCGTGCTACCACGCTAAAAAATCCATCAAGTAAAGTCCATAAAATAGCAAGTTGTTCCAATGGAAGCTTCCAGTGGCAGGTGTGATGCAGTAGAAAGCAAGGGCTTTCTATGAATGTAGACACTCCTTGCTTTAAAATCACAAACACGCTGATTTTATAACTGTAGTGCCTGTGGATTGAAGGGCGGGTAAGTGATCCCAATGCTAGGTCATTAGAACTGAAGTTCACCACTTCCAAACATAATAAAAAAAAAATCCTCTAACTTGATCATCTTTCTGTGGGGCTTTGAATTATAGTCGGGGTTTTTTTATTCTCCTTTCCCTGCAGCAACCTGACATTTATTTCAGGTCGCCATGACATCCCCTGCCTTGGAGAGGGCTGTGCTAAGAAGCTGTTCAGAATCAAGTAGCTCAAGTGTGAGAATGGCACACAAGTATGTGAGACAACAGCTGTTATTCAGAAGGCTCCTAAGACATTGTAACTCTGACTGAGTTTCTCAGCTCATTCTCTGGCCTCTTGGAATTGCTTTTTATTTACGAGTGATGTTAGTGTATGCCAGGTGGGGGTTTCTTCCAGAGTCTTAATATCTGGGGATCCCAGGACTTGTTTCCAGCCTTGTACCTTGTCAGAAGGCAGTTTATCAGTCTGTTTGAATTCAGTGCTTCCAATATGTGCCCTCAATATCTCAGCTTTATACCTTGGTCTGGTTCCTGATACCAGATAAGCCTCAGGCTGAAGACATTTCGGGTGTAATTCAGCGAAGCAAAAGGCTAAGGGTGTGGAAATAGGGTTCCAGAAGAGAAAGGTTAGATGTAATTTTAGTTGGCGTGTAGCAATATTCTCATTGGGGTAGGTACTGCTTTTATTGAAACTTAGATTAGTCTTAGCTGGTGGAGAGAAGACTTTTGCAGGAGCTTTTTCTGATTGCAATTCTTTAGACATGAGCCCTCAGTTTAGGAAACAATATCTCAAAATGTGTCTAGAGCTGTCTTGTTCCTTTTCAATTTCAATGTTACTTTTTGTGTGAAAGAATAAAGTCCTTCAGAAATTACCGCTGGGGTTCTGCCTTCCTTGTCATAACCTACTTTCTTAATTTAGGAAACCCTTTGTCCTAAGTTTGTGTCAGCTCTTGGAAATTGTTTAGATGCAAATGAGGCTTGTTTAGCGATTGTGCCACCTCTGATATCAAAAAAATTCTTTGGGATGTTGGTTTCCCTTCCAGTCTTATCCTGCTCATGATCAAGAAGTTAATTTTGATATGACTTTAGCTGGTCCTTCCTGTTCTGGACAGAACCACATATGTAAAACCAGCCACACTTTTCTGATAATTTTCTACAGATTGTACTCTGCCAGCTCACAACTGCTGTCCTGTCAGTGTCTCACAACTGCTGTCCTGTCAG
>NW_020925758.1:3507453-3537326 GCF_003984885.1 Neopelma chrysocephalum
CTGTCAGTGTCTCACAACCGCTGTTCTGTCAGTGTCTCACAACCGCTGTTCTGTCAGTGTCTCACAACCGCTGTTCTGTCAGTGTCTCACAACCGCTGTTCTGTCAGTGTCTCACAACCGCTGTTCTGTCAGTGTCTCACAACCGCTGTTCTGTCAGTGTCTCACAACCGCTGTTCTGTCAGTGTCTCACAACCGCTGTTCTGTCAGTGTCTCACAACTGCTGTCCTGTCAGTGTCAGTTTGTTGTTGGTTTCTCCTGGGGAATAACACATTTTATGTTAATGCCATTTGTCAAAGCATGCTTTCTCCTTTTGTCCTCACCTTGTCAGTTCTTGGTGTTCACCGTGTTGTGCAGTGGAGGGTCAAGGAAGTGCAAGACAGGACATAATTGATCAGAATC
This sequence comes from Neopelma chrysocephalum, assembly GCF_003984885.1. Taxonomy (NCBI): domain Eukaryota; kingdom Metazoa; phylum Chordata; class Aves; order Passeriformes; family Pipridae; genus Neopelma; species Neopelma chrysocephalum. The sequence continues at coordinate 3,507,853 of NW_020925758.1, forward strand.
CACCATATCACTGCCGATATGTTTTCAGTCCTCTTCCCCAAACCTTCCTCCATTGACCTCCTCCATTTCTGTTCCCTTGTGTCCCCACACATGTGGAGCTGGGGGTACTAATGGACTGTTGAGTGACTGTCATGAGACAATGCAAAAAGCAGAGCCAGTACTTGAAGGCGGGTGAGACAGGCCTTGAAATCCCCGGGAGAATGAAAACACCCACGCAGATGAATAAAACGATTCACGGCTTTAGCTATTGTTTCCTGCGTTATTGGGGTTTTCTTTTCTTGTTTACCAGAGGAATCTCACTGAAATAAAAAGCAACTTCAATGTCTCGCAAAGCCCTTGTATCCCAGGTGTTTACTGAGCAGTTTCTCACTATGCCAAGGCTAGATTTTGTAAGCAAGCGTCAGTTCTTTCTTCTCCTCCTCCAGGTCACGGTGAACTGTGTCTGTACCACGTCACTGCAGCAGTACAGGGTCCAGGGATTGGGTGGAAACACAAAGCAAAAGCACCTGGGGATGAGGAACCGTGTAGAACCATTGTTGCAGTAGGATGGATGCCAGGAGGCTGGAGCGTGGGAGGAGTGAAGTTTCAAGATGTGAACTTTCTTGCCTATGTCCTTGTTTTTATCTTTCCATTCCAAACCCACCTCCAATACTACCCAGAATTCCCCCTGCTTCCCTTTCCCTCCTCTTTGTTGACATTCCTTGCTATCTCCAAGGATGCCAGGATTCGTTTTGTTGTTGTTGTTCTGATGTAAACAGATGTTTTTCAGATGTTTACATCTGAAGGAGTAGGTTTAGCTGTTGGTGTCTGGGGTTTCAGGAGGGCTCTGGGTTGTGTCAGGCTGCTCCCGTCCCTGTCACTGGCCAGGCCGTTTGAGAGTCCAGCAGGTGGCACTCCCTGTCCTTTCCGTGGCACTTGACTTTCCTGGGATTGGGACACTGAGCTTGAGTGTGTCACATCAAGTGACACCTCGAATCTCAGCCCCGGGTCAGCAGATGGGGCTCTGCTGTGCTGTTTGCTGGCTGTGGGGCCCCACGTCAAAAAAGAATCTCTTATGGGAAGATCAGATCAAAGTGGAGGATCAGTTTCTTGTGCCAGGTCAGCTCTGTACTGCTTTAGTTAATTTTGTTGCACATCCCAATAGTGTCCATATGCTCCAACAGCCAAATGCATCCTCTTTGCTGTCCTCGTGCCAAGGAGCCTCTAGGTGGGTGGCTGGGAAATCACTCTGGGTTTGAGGCTCTGAGCTGAGCCTTTAGAGGAAAAATAATGCTCTAATAACCACTCAGAGCAGGAAATTCTTTGACTTCGGGGATCTTGCTAAAAAATAAGAAAATATTAAAAAAATCACAGCCTGCTGGATGTTGCTGAATTTCTTTACTTCAAAAGACTAATGGATGATTCAGGCTTTCCAAGATTTGAGCTTGTTTCAAAGAGCTCTGAAGTATTTCAAATCTGCAGCTCTGTGCTGTGGTTCATCTGATAAAAAGCCAGGCCTCGTGTTCTGTGAAATGTAATGGTACAATGAATTCTGAGCTGCGCCGCGCTGTGTTTGGACTGCTTCCAACTCACCTGCCAGCAGCCTTTGTAGCAGAGAAACCAAGAGCTGTAATGCAGTCACCTGAAGGATGCAGTTTGAAATGGGAGTAGGCTTGCTTTATTTATTTCTGTTTTGCGGAATATCTTTAATTCTGTTCATCCAGCTTAACAGATGGATTAGGATTTACATCTGTGAGTAAGCAGACTCCACAATGCAATGGAATTCTCCTTACTACTTATCTGCTATTTATACACTTAATATTCATTCATTTTGCAGCATCACTGTGCCAACTGTGAAACACGAAGAACAAACAAAAGTGGCAGAACCTGAACCTGCTAAGAAACCTGCAAAAGAGAAAAGAGTCATTAAAGAAATACCATTAATAATGGCAGAAGAATTTGAAGCTGTTCCTGCGTAAGTAAGCGTGGCTTTCCTTACACCCTGCCACGCCAATTTGGGTGGCAAACACAGGTTTGGGAAGGTGACCTCTTGCAGAACTGGGACTGACAGAGATGGCTTGAAACTTTAAACATTCTGCAGGGTGAAACATCATGATAATAGCTCCAAATAGTTGAAATGCAGCACTGGCAAACCTGAAAATTAAATTAATAGAGTATTCTATTTTACTGGGAAGATCAGAGCTAATCAGTTAAAACCCAAACCTCTTATTGCAGAAGTCACTGTAATTGTATGAACAGAAATTTGTTAGCTAACGGATGAATTCTCTTCTTGTTTTGAGAACTGACAAAAAAAAAAAAAGAGCTATGATCTCATAAGATGAAAGGTTTGTTTACAGCTAGAAGGAAAAATAATCATCAATGCTGGTTTTATTTGACCCAGTTATTGGTTTCTGGAACTTCAATTCTTGATTTATCAATCTGTTTTCAGATAGCAAAGGAAATCAAATTTGTTTCAAGGAAAAAACGCTTTGCACTGAAACTCCCAAATTTCTTCAATAGAAAGCTGTGGGTATTTTTCCCTGACATTGGGACCTGAATAGTGGATATCCTTATCTGAAGTCTGTCATGTAGGAATAACTTTTTTTAAATAGCTTTTTGGGGGCAAGGATAAATATTTCTGCAAAAAAGGAGAAATTTCTCTTGATGCCTAAGGCTAAACTGTTATTGAGGCTCTAGATTCAGTGTGTTCCCTGAGAATACCCGTTTCAATATGAAATATGTTTTTGAGTCTGTATTTTACTTCAGGCTTTCCAATAATTTTTCCTGCAGCTTTCAAAATTTCCATTCTCTTTCTTATCCTGAATGTTGAGCTAATGATAAAGGACTTCAGGTTACCTCTTAAAAGAGCATGCACCTGGTACTTTTATTCTGCAGATCACCTCTAGTATTTTTTGTATTTACTCCCTTAGGTAGTTCTCTCCTGATAAAATTATGGAAGAGTAAAGCTGGGGCATGGGAGCCTTTGGTGTTTATCTCTGCTCTGGCAAGAGAAGTAGACACAGACCATTCCAAGTAGATATTATTTTAACTTCCACTTAAAGCTATGGATCTTCCACATCACAGGGCAGGTAGCTGTGGCACTTGGGGGACGTGGGTTAGTGGTGGCCTTAGCAGTGCTGGGGGAAAGAGGGCTTTTCCAGCCTACAGGATTCTGTGATCATCCTTGAAATAGAAGGTTTTCCACTGCTGTTCACGGACACAGAGGATGGGGACAGAGGCCAGATGGATCCTTTACCTATTCATTGCAGGCTTATGGAGAGGTTACATCTTAGACTGTGCTGGTGGAGCTCTAGAAATAATTTTATTCAGCTGGGAAAAGCATGTTTGTTCTGTGGAGGAAGATTTACATGAATTTACATAGATCTATTAATCTACCAGTATTACTGTTGCCTGGCAATGTTGTAGTACAAGATTGAGGGTGTACTTGTGATTTCACATACTGTTTGATCAAATCTAAGCAGCAAATATTTGTGACCCAAATTTTCTTACACCAAACATATTCCCTTGGGTGAACAAGGATTGGGTTCAGATCCCAGTTCTCCAAGTCAGCACTGGTTCTGACCTAGGATCACGGCTGGACTCAATGATCTTAAAGGTTCTTTCCAACCCAAACAATTGCGTGATTCTATTCTGTGGTCAGAGACTTGCAAATTATCTTACCCTTCAAATCCAGAAAGGCATTTTTTTGAGGAAGAGAAAGGAAATTTCTTGGTATCTCTCTCAGCGTTGAATTCAAGGCAAAGGAAGAAGCTTTCTTTATTCTGTGTCTAAAATTCTTGCTGCTTTCTAAAATGTTTACTGCTTAAAATATTTTAAAATCTGCACATTCATTATAACTCTCGAGTTTCAGAAGATGGTAACTTGAGGGAATACGTTTCTTTTAGCCTAAGCATTTTTTAGGGAGCAGGTGGTGGCCATTAAGAGATTTATCTCTTTTAGTGTGGTATATATGTGATGCACTGATGCTCTTCTTTTCTCTGAGGAGCACATCACTGTGCTTTGGTTTTCATACCTATGGAAAAAAAATGCTTCGAGAAAGGGCTTCTGTGGATTAAAAAAAGAAATTGGGTCACTTGTTTTGTTTTTTTTTTTTAAAGGAAGATTTCTGAGTTTTGCTGCTTTTGGAATAGTGAAGCAGATTTTAAAGTTATTTGAAATCTAAATTAAATGGCTGGATTTGGAACTTCTCAACTTTGTATTTTTCTGTTAGTGTACCTATGGACTGAAATAAATGTCAGCATTTCAGGTTTTCCAGCCATGGTTGGGTAGAAACATGAGAGGGCTATGAAACAGCTGGAGTTTTTATGATCCTTAGTTATGCACAGAATAAAAATTCCGCTTGGTTTTGACAGAGTTTAATTTCAGACTAAAGCATCTTGGATGCCCGAGGGCCTCTCAGAGCCCTTGTTTCTTAGGTTCAGGCAACCCGATCCTGCTTGTATGTTTCAGCCTCAGGATGGGTTGAGGTGCTCCCTTGGCTTTATTAAGTGTGTTCACTGAGTGTCTATTGATAGTGGGAGCACAGGAATTTAGATTCAGGTATTTTGTACCTCTGGGCTCAGCCTTCATGGCCCTGCACGTTCCCCTGTGCCTAAGGGAGGCAGGCAGAGCAATAAATAGCAGTTAATGCATACAGGCAAAGCCTTCCTGTGGTTGTAGGATGTGTTGCTTATGCTGTGGCTGCATCTCAGGGGTGGTAGTGCTGCTTTTACTTCTGTGCAAAGCAGATCGTTTTTATAATTACAAAGCAGCTGCACGTCCAACTTTGGATTAATCGAAGAAGTATCAATAAAGTTGAAAGCTGGCTGCGAGTAACTTCGTGGCAACTAAGTTTCAAACTCAGTCTGAAATGAGAGCAGTTACTTTGAATTCGGGAGGTTTTACACACCTCGTTCAGACCTGGCAGCAGGGACTGGCTGTTATTGAAATCTACAGCAAACACTTTTAGTTGGCAGTGGTAAAAAAAAATCCTGCCCACATTCTGGTTTGGAATATTGAACTTGTAGTTGATTAGCCACTTCCACTTTAAATTCTCTGTAAGTTTTCCAAAGATGTTTGGTTTGCTGTAGCAACTAAGTGATGGTCACAGGATAATTCAGGTTGGCCTGGCTTTTGCTGCCATGTTTTCTGGGGGGTTGTGTTGTTATTTCAGTTTCAGATTTCATTTTTATATAATGGCTCCTCAGTTTGAAGCACTGTTCCTTAAAGGCATGCCTTTACATCTATAAATACTGAATAGCCTTACTTGCAAATTATCCTAGTGTTCCAGTCTTTCCACATCGCTTTGGTTTTATCTTCTGTGCTTCCTGTACCTCTAGGCTGTTATCAACAGATCTTATTCTTCTAGTACTGGTTTTATGAAATGCTCTGAGAGTTCAAAAGTGGACCTTACTGGAGCAGAACGGTGCCTGCACAGCTCAGTAGGCTGCACAATGAAATATAGAAGACAACACAAAACTGGTAGTTCTTCAAAAAAACCCACCAAATAAAAGGATGTGCAATCAAACACAGGTTATTTGTGGTGATAATATGAACCAAGCTGTGCTCTTAGGCAAACACATTTCATTTCATGCGATGTTTTCTGCAAAGTCACTTGATTTTTCTGTGTGTGTAGTTTAAGTGGGATGCTATAAAAGCAACTTTTATTCCATTTTGAAAGGCTTTTTACAGCTTAAACACTGGATATATTTTACTTCTTCATTTACGTTTCTAGTATTTCGTTTTTCTGGTTTAGAATTTGTCATAGTTTTTTTTACCTTCAAGATTGTTAAACAATCAAGGAAATGAACAGAATTAACTGCTACATTTATTCATTAACACAAAGCAGAGGAAACTGCCTCTAACTAGGAATGGCTTGTTCAGTTAAGGCTGATGAAAGAGAAAAATAAACAAGGAACTTTGCTACTTTCTGGTTACTGATTTTTATTTTTATTTTTATTTGTAGGTATCTGAAAGGTCGTTTAGCGTATGATCAGATTAATGCAGTTGTTCAAGAGATTAACAAGGCTGTCGTGGACAAGTACAAGATCATGCATCGGCCTTTGAAATCCATGAGTTTTGCAGTCAGAAATCTCTACGACAGGTTCATACAAGAAGAAACTAAAGATACAAAAGGTATTTCTTTTTTCTTCCCTTTTTTAGTACCTAATTCGTAACACTTGGATGTTGCAGCACAAGTATAATAATACTGGACTTTTTTTTCCAGTATTTGTGACTGAAGAGTTATCCCACAACTGATTTGGTCACTTTTTGTGTGTTTTCATTGAAAACGTGTCATTTCCATGGTGTGTTGTGGCAGAAACTTTGAGTACACGAAGATTTAGCTTGGAATCACTACAAGCTCTGGAAACTCCCAGTTTGATAAACAAAACATATAAACTGTGTTTTCAGTCTTTAAGCTAGAATGGGCATGAACTATTGAAAATTTGTTCTGAAGCTGGGAAGTCTGACTAATCAATTGTCCTGCAGTGGCTTTGTGGGAGAGACAGGTCTGTCTGTCAATCTTAAGAAGTTTTCTTCTCTTAAAAGGATAGAGGGAGTGAAAATCAACCAAAATACCTTTCCCTCAACTGAAAAGCAAGTTTTGCTTACAGGTTAGTTTTTCCAAAAATATGTGGCAGGGTAAATCTCTGATATTAAAATCCCCTTTTTGACATTCCTTTCCTTCTGAGAACAAGTATGTAATCATTCCTGGAGGGGTGTACTGCACATCTCAAGCTTGGCCATGTCCTTAGAATGCCCTCCATGCTTCCAAGTTCAGACATAAAGAGTGGAGCAAACTCTGTTCTGTCTCACAGAAAAAGAACTTTCTCTGACAACACCTTGGCACCCACCTCCCTGTTTTTGGCCTGGACAGAATGTGAGAACATTCTGCCCTGAGCACTCACTGTGTACTCAGGAGGCACTTTATGACAAACTGCAACTTGTTCTTGCTTTGGTTTTGTTGCTGTTCAAGACTCTCAGTGTTACAGTATGGTGATTACATCACTTGCTTCTGGGTTCTAAATGCAGCTTTTCTGCAGGGAAGGATTGTGATCTGATGGATCCGCCTGTCACTTTATTTTGAGACTTATAAGATAAGCATAGGATCATGGATTAGTTTGGGTTGGAAGGGACCTTCAAGATCGTCTCATTCCACCCCCCAACCATGGGCAGGGACACCTTCCCCTATCCCAGGTTGCTCCAAGCCCTGTCCAACCTGGACTTCAACACTTCCAGGGATCCAGGGGCAGCCACAGCTTCTCTGGGAAAGCTGTGCCAGAGCTTTCCCACCCTCACAGCCAGGAATTCCTTCCCAATATCCCATCTAACCCTGCCCTCTGGCAGTGGGAAGCCATTTCCCCTGTCCTGTCCCTCCACCCCTGGTCCCAAGTCCCTCTCCAGCTCTCCTGGAACCCCTTCAGGCCCTGGAAGGGGCTCTCAGGTCTGCCTGGAGCCTTCTCTTCTCCAGGTGAACCCCCCCAGCTCTCCCAGCCTGGCTCCAGAGCAGAGGGGCTCCAGCCCTTGGAGCATCTCCGTGGCCTCCTCTGGACTTGCTCCAGCACCTCCATATCTTTCTTATACTGGGATCCCAGGGCTGGACACAGGACTCTGGGTGGGGTCTCACATGTCATACAGAGGTCAGTGTTTAAAGGAGTTTATTGAAATCACACTAAACACATGCAGCTGGATAACTTCATGTGACTGGCTTCTGATATGGCCTCCAATGGTTTGGTTTCTCTAGACATGTTTTGCCTCAGTCTAACAACAGCTTATATTAATCTGGGATTTCTTAAAATACTTGCTTCATCACTCTTAATTTACAGCATATTTTTGGTTTAACTGTTTCTGTCCTTAGAACTATAGTAAGAAGTTTGAGCCCATGGTTATTGGGACAAGCTAAACACTAGGAAGGCCCTCCTAGGCCTGGGATGCTGCTCCACGATCCACAGGAGCCTTGACTGCAGTGAAGAAACCTTTCTAGCAACTTGAGAAAGCCACAGCTAGTCAGAGAGAAATTTCTGCCAGAAATTTGAGGGTTTTGAATCTGAAAGATTGAGGTGTTTCGTTTCTTCAAGCACCCGAGAGACAGTCTTATTTTCTTGTTTGTGTTGGACAGTTGGACATTCAGCATCTGATAGAATGCGTGTGTTTGTGTGGTAGGTTGTTTTGTTTAGGGTTTTTTTTGTGACTAATCATCCAGAAAGTCTAGAGAAAAGTTCTGGCAGGCTGTCAGACAGTTCTTATCTGGCCAGCACAAAATGATTAAATGTCTTTATCCATTGCATTTTTCAGGATGAGTTGTGCATGCATTGATTTGTTTGCTTAAATCTCTACTGTCAGTGACCCTCTACTTAGAATTCCCAGAGTTTCCCATCCTGGGCTGATTGCCAGCTGACCTGTTCTCTGATTTCAAGATGAGAAAAGATGCTGCCTGGTTTATCAGGGTAAAGTCCAGCCAGTAAGGTGATTCAGGGAGTTTAGCTGGTTGTTTAGTGCATGGACCAAACCACCAACCTTCATCCAGCTCTGGTTTCTCCATAGAAAAGATCCTGCTATGCTGAATGTTGCTGCCCTGAATTCTGGGCAAATATGAGAAGAAATCTTACCAAAATTCAGGACATTCTGGTGTTCCCCTGATATAACAGACTAACCAGTATGCAGGTTATCCCTGGCTCCTAACACTTTGGGTGAGGAATATTTTGGGGAACATTATGCTTATAAATACTCTGGGACCTTAGTCCTTTACTGGCAGCTTCAGCTTTCCAGCTTGGATCAGCTTTATTCTCTCCAATTAAACTGGAAGGACCTTCTAATAACTTTAATGGAGCATCTCTTCTTTCTGTTGTCTTAGATGTCGCTGCCTCCGCCTTAAAGGATAAATTGAGGAGGGAGAATGCTATCTTATTTTTCCAGGCTGAAACACCCCTACTCTTATGTCTTCCTTCTCATTAAGCTTGGAATCGCTTCCTTCTACCTCCCCTCCTTAAAGATAATTGGACATTTCCTTCTTATACCCTAATTAGCACATCCCTGGTTTCAGATTGCTTTTCTTTCTTACAGTTTTGTGGAGATACGTGGTTAAAACCTTGTGCCATGTTACAGGAAGCATTAAATGTACAGTCTTTTTACGAGGTCTATAATTATCTCCTATCTGAGCGGTGGATAAAGACTGAGTATGAAATCACAGCCATGGAATATAGCTACTGAGTGCTTAAAATTGTGGAGTCATTTAGGTTGGAACAGGCCTCTAAAAGATCACAAATTCCAACCCCCAACCCAGCACCGTGTTCACCACTAAAACATATCCTCAGGTGCCACATCCTCACATTTTTTGAACACTTCCAGGGATGGTGACTCCACCACTGCCCTGGGCAGCCTGAATTGTAATGAGAATTTCCTTATGGAATTAGTTAATCAGCTGCAAGAAGGCATGAGCTGCCAGCTCTGTCTGATGCAGGACCTTCCTGTGCCATTTTCTTAGAGACACAGGGAGGATGCTGTTTCTGTGGTTAGTCTTTTTCTTGCATTTCCTCAAGTAATGAAGAACTACTCTTTTCCAAATCGGATGGAGGTCAAGGGAATGGTGGGGCTGCATGGCTCTGATGTGTGCAGGGCTCTGTCCTCCTTTTCACAAAGAGCCAATTCCAGAACTTGAGTTCCTGCCGGGAGACAGAGCTCTCTGAGCGGGGCCTGAGGGTGATGCAGGGTGTCTGAACTTCACGGGAAGGCTGGTAATTCTCTTTCTGATGACAAATTTATAAAGTAGAACAAAGTTCCTGACATAGTGTGAGGCCTTCCTGCTGCTAATGGTGGCTTTTCCATCAGTGTGTGGAATTGTTAGGAAAAGGTGGCATTTTCACTTGTGAGACGTTAAAAGTGTTATCTTGTCCTTTCTCTGGCAAAATCATTATTTGTTTTCCAGGTGAATTTTTTATTGTGGAGGCTGACATCAAGGCGTTCACCCAGCTGAAGGTGGACAAGCGCTTCCACAGCATCCTGAGCATCCTGAGGCACTGCCACAGAGTGAGAGAAGTCCGTGGCTCAAAGCTGGTCCGCTACATCATCTGCTAACGAGCTTCCCAAGGTCTGCCTGCCCAAGAAAGAGACATTCTGTCTGTGTGCACTCCTTTCCAGCTGCCTTGTTTTCTGAAAGGCAGGAGTGAGGAAAGATGGGCAGTATCAAACGGCCTTGAGGTTATTTGAGTTTTGTTTTGAAAAGTTGAGGGGAACTACTCTCTTTTGGTAAGTTACAAATTCAAACCAGAAAGGCAACTGGTTACAGGCAGCTTTAATCACAATTTCATGTCAGCACATGAAAGTTAAATGCTCTGCATGCTAATCATTTTCTTTTTGTGTTTATGAGTTGGAGATTTTATTAAAGACTCTGGAGCTACTCAAAGGAAGCATTTGTGTTTTTTTTTTCTTAATGCCTCTAACCAATTTCCAGATTTCCTTTTTTTAATATTTCTTCTTATTATTCTAATTGTATGTTTTGGAGTTTTCTGCATCAGCAGGTTGACTTTTCTTCCTGTGCCATTTACTTTGTGATTATGTGGCTTTAACTTTGAAAGTTGTGGGGAAGAAGCAAGAAGAGCCTTGGCCGGGCCCAGAGGAACCACGTCCAAGTGAAAAGTGAGCACTTTGTAAGGAGAGGTCCCACATGTGGAGCAGTTATGGCAGCCTTGAAAAGGAACCTGATGGGCAAACAAGACTGAGAGACAGGTGTCTAATGTTTTAATTAGTAGTATAATTGGGGAAAATGATCAAGGCCACGTTGGACAGGGCTTGGAGCAACCTGGTCTGGTGAAAGGTGTTCCTGCCCATGGCAGGGGATGAAATGAGATGGGCTTTAAGGTCCCTTGCAACCCAACCCATTCTGGGATTCTGTGAGACCTATTCTTAATGATTAAAACTTGCTGTTCTCAAAAACATTTGATTCCTTGCTGAAACAAGATGAAATTGTATGATGGTGCTCACCATAACCCAATGGGTGGTTGCTGCTGACAGTGGTTTTTTTATACTTAGGTGGAGGCTGGGATCCTTGGGATTGCCTTTTCCTTCTGTTGGATATTAGAAACCAAAACCTTATACTATACAATATAACCTTGGTTTTGCCTATTCATGGTAAAGTCCTGAGAGTTTCATCAAAAGTTTTTTTTCTGTTCAGGTATCACTGAACAGTTGGGGTTTTTTTAATTTTTATTTTCCTAGTACTTGTTTTGGTCTGGGTAAGCTTGATTGCTGCATGACTTTTTTTTTTTTTTACCTCCTTCTCACGTTGTGTTGTGGGGACTGCAGTTTGTGCTTAACTAGGTGTTGGTTAACAGCTTTCAGTCTGTTACTGTGGAGTTTTTAATTTTCTAAACTATTTTCCCTCAGGCATATTCTCGCAAATGTGCTCGTTATTTTAATTCCCTACCCTAACAGTACGTTTTCTTTTGTTTTACTCCTCCCGAGGAAGTCTGGATTGTGGTCACTTACTGTGCTTTCCACCTTTCTTCCTCCAAAAGTTCATGCTGACTTGCGAGCTGGGGAAGAGCCATTCCCAGCCATCCCAGGGGCTCAGTCTCCTCTCTTGAAATGAGTTTTTTGGTGTTCCCAAAGCATTTTGGGGGAGAAAACGGTCTCCTCCAGGAGTTGCCTCAAAATATGGCTGTTTTCTGCTGTATGTTTACCTATTTCTCTCTGGCCAGTGCTCCCCATGTCGTTCACCAGCAGACAGTGGGCAAGGGCACTGGGTGCCTGTAGGTGTTAGAGGCAGCCCTGCCAGATGGTTTAATGTTAATATTCCTCCCAAATACAGCCAACGTGCAGCTTCCCAGCTCTGGTTCGTGCTCTGCCAACCATCAGCTTTGCTGCTGTTTCAGCTTTTGAAAACGAGATAGAACTGAGGCAACTTCAGAAAGGAATTGTCTTCCCACAGCCTTAATCTACTCTCCTTGGGACACAGCTCAGTTCATGATTTCACCCCTGCTGCTCTCTACCCCCTGGACAGCAGGAGCTGTGAAAAATGGGAAAAGTGGTCGATGAATATGTATCTAGTGAGCAAGGTTACCTCCTGGCCTGGTCTAGACGAAACAGGGAACCCCACGTCGGCAATAATTTGATGTGGTAAACGCCTTGGGCAGAGATGAAAGAAGCGTCTGTTAAGTTTGGCCTTGTTGGTCAGAAATCAAAGTGACTCCTGTTGCCTTGTGTGCACGGTGTGAGGGTTGGAGAGTGGGGGAGAGATGCTGTTTGACAGTGAGAAAGCAACGTTGCACAAGCCCTGGCAGCAGCAGGTCTGATGAGGCACTGGACTGTGCTGCTCGGGAGAGGAAAGGCCTCACACATCCCAGGGGAGATGGGTTTTGTGCCTGTCAGAGACCCACGCCTCTGCAAAACTGAGCCAAAAACCAAGCTGCTTTTTTAAAATGTTCTTTGTTCCTGTTGCTTTGCCGGTTTGTTGGTTAAAAATTAAAACAAAACAAAAAGGCATTTTTTTGTTCTCCTTAATTCTTCTTTTGAAGAGGCACTAATGGAAATAATTATCTGTTGAAATCAATGCTCAGAGCGCTGGCACCCCTGAGTATTTAGCGCTGCGTGTTGTTTCAGGAGGCAGTGATTTCCATCTGTGAGAGCACATGTTCCCTTTCATAGTAGCCATGAGGAGGAAGAGAAAAGGAGCATTTCCTGTCATTCACGGGTCTTTTCTTACAGGGACCTGATACTGAGCAGAGCTGTTGAGTAACTGTGTAAGGGAACTGGGTGGTAAAGAAAGTGATTGATGTCGAGGTCTTTGACGGAGGAGTCTCTGAGCTGAGAAAGGTTTTTCTCCCATATATGATTTTATCAAATGACCATCTGAATTGTTCTCTTAATTTAAAAATCTTAGAACCTTTTTTTCTAGGATGATGCTTGCTGTGCCTCGTGGGACTGAATAATCCAGACAAACCACAGGGATTGCAGTCACAGGTCTGCTTGCCTTCCCTAGCCTGTGAAATTTGGAGTCTTTGTGTGTCACAAACAAGATGATATGTATTTAAGCAGCTTAATATCCCCATAATTAGCTTTAAATGCTAACCCTTTTCCATGGCAAAGTACAGAAACAATGGTGCTTGCTAATTAAATGGTTGATTTTTTAATTATTTTTTTTTTCTGTCACACAGAATTTTCTGGGAATTGGGATGCAATTAAAATGCAGGAAAACTTGTTTAAACAGAACAGCTTTAAAAATGGTCGGGTTTGTTTATAGGCAGAGGCAATTAATCATTTTATATGTACAGACAGAAACGTGGAACAAGTTTATCCCTACATGCGTTGCTTTCAGAGCTGAATAAAACTCAGTATTTTGGAAAGATTTTGTTGAAACCAGATAATTGTGTTTGCACTTTGATGTATCAGGTGGTAGCCTCAGCTTCCTCAGATGGAGAACTGCACTAGAAAACTGGTTTTCCCATTTCCTCGATTCTTCATGGATTTACTCGACGCAGATAAACCAGTGGAATATCATAGGGAGGAATAGCAACACGATGGCTTAAATTTTTTTTCTATCCCAGTTCAGTAGTGCATCTTATTTAATTGATGTGAGATTAATAAGTGATGATGAGTCCAGGCCTTTACATCACTTTGTGAACTGAAGCTGCATGGGCTCTCCTGGCATTAATTTAAGGCTGTTTCACGATCAGTAGAAGTTTTGTGGATTGCTCCATTCTGAGGTTTGCCTTTTTTACTCTCCTTTTTCCCAGATTTCAGGGGGAATTTGTTCCCACCTACCTCTTTGTGCTGGCCAGCCTCAACTCGCTCACCCCTGCTGATGCAGCTTCTCTTGCCCTGTTCAATTATGAACTAATGTTTTACGTTTGATATTTATGCAGCAGCTGAGAAACCTAAATAATTAAATTTCCCTGTGGCCCGAGCAGGCCAGGAGTTGGATGAGCTTCTTCATGGATGTGAGCTGTGCTGGTTTGAAGGATTTTTCTGGCATAGTGGCCCCTACCTGTGGGCTCATTCCTTGATAGAACCTGCCCCACTAATCATCAATAATTCAGCTGTGGCTCAGCACATCGGATTAACCTTTGGGAATGCTCTGAGGTTGCTGCTCCCTGCAACCTTTGATTTTAAAGCAGCAAAATTATTAGTTCAGAGAATAACCTTGCTTCTGGAGAGTTAATTTTGGGGCGACGGCGGTGACTTGGCGTGGCTTGGTTGTTGTGCAAGTCTGAGATTTATTCAAACTATTCAAATGTTTTATTTAGTAATCCGTATTTTCCTATTTGTTTTAATAGTCTGGGTTTTTTTGTGATGCCTTCAGCCATGACACGGCTGTGTGGGGATGTCAGGAATACTGACAGAGTTGCTACAACACCCACCATGGCAGCATAAGGGCGTTAAATCCCTGTCTAGTACTCATGGATGATATCTGGGTGTCCCTTTCTTCCCAGTTACAGCTGGATGTGATGAATTATCTGGAAGTTCAAGATGCTGTGTTGGTGAATTCCGTTAAAATCCAATTTCCAGACGTCCCTGCCTCCCCACCTCATGCATCTAAATGCTGCCTCCCCTTCTCCTCGTGCCAGTCCTGGGATGATGACAGGCAGAGAGATCCATGGAAGCAGACGCTGGGGAAGGTTGGGAATGAGCTGGCCAGCAGTGGTAGGTCATAGGAGACCTGCTGGTCACAGCAGAGCACAGATTAAAGTAGGAATCCATTCTTGGAGCTATGGCAAAGTAAGCCAACAAATATATATAAACACTGAGTTTACCAAGCTCTTGTGCTAGAAATGGAAAGCAGTCAGTCAACCTCTGAACAGCACGTGTGGACTCAGCTTGGAGCCTTTCCCTGTGAGGTCCTGGTTGCCTGTTAGGGCTGATCAAAGAGAGGCCAGAAGCTGGAAGTGAGGATGGCTTCAAAGGTGTGATGAAAGGGAAAAGTAAGGAATTTGGGTTACTAAACGCAGAAGGAGATGTGGAACCATTAGTGGTGGGTTCAGATTTACCCTCGTGGGAGCTTGAGGGTGATAAAACATGGGAATGATGCACAACCACTGGAGCTGGCGGTGCTCGAGCCTGGAGCGAGACCTCAAAGAAGTCATCATCCATCCTCTCAGACGTGTGACCTCAGAGTCTGCTAGTTCAGGCTGACTGTTCCTTGAATGGGCTTGTTCCTCCTTTGTAGTGGCACCAGCATTCTGGACGTCCTGCCCTTCCCTCTGCGAGATCTCGGGAATAATTGCGAAGGGAGAGAAGGACTCATTAACCTTTACCGTCTACCTCTCCTCGGTGTGATCCAGTTGGTGTTTGCCTTGATGGCGATAATTACGCAGAAGTATGTAATTGCAAGACAAATGTTTAATTAAGAGCAAGGTTTGTTGCTTGTCTCTTGTCTGCTTCCATCTGGGAAGAGTGTGGTTGTGCCGGTCGTCTTGGCAGCCCGGATCGGATGGGGCCTGACGGGCCCATCCTGCACCCTTGCAAAAGAGTCAGGGAATAAATGCAATTAAAAGGCTAATGGGACCCTTCATTCCCTACTGCTGCCATGAGAGCTTCTAATTTCTAAGTAACGCTTTGCCCAAGACCCACACCTTTTGATGACACCCACTGTGGATAAACCAGGTTTGTTTTATTAAAATACATAATTTCTGATGGTGTGTCCTCACGGGTCAGGTGCCTTGTACCTGCTCTTCCAGATGATGTAGTTATCTGCCTCCAGATGAGCTTAAATCAAAATTACATTTTCTAGCTCTTCAGCAGTGCCCAGTAATGTATTCCTGCAATATCCTAGGAGCCGGAAAGCTTTTAAACCCAAAAAAACCTTAGGTTGCAAAGGCTCGATGTTCAAGCATGTCTGAATAAATTGGTTGTAAATTCTCAGCCTGTGCTGCCTCTTGGGAAGACTCATCAAGGTGAAGGTGGCCCTGTAACCTGACTGCACAGGGAATTGGCATTAAAATATTCCTCTTCTCATTGCTGTCAAGTGCAGGGGGTGTTGGGGGCAGAGCTGCCTCCCTGCCTTTCAGTAACAGCAGCGAGCATCAGCTGCTGAAATAATTTAAATATCTTTTCCCTCCGGGAAATCACACTGATCTTAATAGGGTTTTTTAATTAAATAATATGCTGACTCTTACAAGCTGGAAATGTGTTGATTTTTTTTGTGTTTATTATTTGCAGCAGCGTTTCCTTCTGGTTGTCGCTCAGTTTGCTTAGGGAGACAAAGGCTCAGGATTGCTTCCGACTGGGAAGCAGCCCCGGGACCTGCCCACAGGCTGCACCCAGGAGGATGGGATGTGGGAATATGTATATGAGCAGCTGCAGCAGTGTTAACCCCGCAGTGAATTGCTGGAAGGTCTCCTCACAGGACACATCCCAAACCCAGTGCCAGTGCTCTCCCGGTGAACCAGCTCCACTTGAGCTCCTCACTTCTTCCCTCCAGGCAACTGGGAAATTTGGAAATGGCTGGAGTTTCACCGTTCCTTTCCCCTGCTGATAATGAAGTGGGTAATTAGGCAGAACTGCAGCGATTTCACTGATTCTTTAGAAGCTGATGAACATAAAAACGGCCTGTTTCGCCCCGCGCTGGTGAATCCCAGCTGTGAACCCCCCCCCCCCACGCTCCACGGGCAGGGCTGAACGCTGGTGCTTTAGGGCAGAGGCTGGGAGGTGCCATGGCAACGTCTCAGGCAGGAGCTGGTTGGGTATGAACGTACACGCACGTGCCAATTAAAATTTAAACAGCCTCCCATGCGAGGAGTGAGCCCGTGCAGGGGGACCCGGCTGTATGAATAAAATATAAGAGTATTGAAGGGATGTCTGTGCTGGTGGGCACCCGGCTCCGAGGCTCCTCCATCCCTGCCTGGCTCCGTGGCTGCTTGTCCTTCCCTCCTTTGAGGGATGAGTTTGGAGGTTTCGAGATGCTTTGGCTGCTGCATCACCTGTGACGTGCTCACGGGGCTTCTACCTGCTTTGGGATGAGCTGAGCTCCCTGTCAAGCACCTCAGCATTTCCCACCCCCAAATTGCCACAGTTGACTTAAGTTGTCAATATTTTGTGCTGCAACGTGAACCAGGAGGGGTTCTCTTGTGGTTATGCCTTAATGATAATGTTTGGAGTGGTTCCTAAGCATGGCTTAGTAGTATTATCCCTATTGTACAGGAGAAAGATGAGTTGTCAGGGCATTGAAGTACTTCCCAGGGCCACACTGCAAGCTGGTGGTTAAGACTGCAGCACAAAGTGCTTCATCCCTCTCTGCCACCTTCCCGTGCTCCCCCGAGCTTTCACCTGGCAAATCCCTTTCCAAGGAGTGATGCTTTTTGCTCATTGACTTGTCAAGCTCCGCATTAAAACCACTCAGCTTCACCTTTGCCCCTTCGACTTAGGAATTCCCGATATTTCTGCCTTAACAGAAGGAAAACCTCCCCCAATATCCAGCTTAAATCCAGCCATGGATGAGAAAAACCTCTTGTCCTTGCGCCTGGCCTTGGAGGCTGCTTAGTGCGAGAGCTCAGGCCCCACGTTTCTCCTTCTTCTCTAAGCCAGTCCTGCTCTCCTTCCTTGCCTTGTCTCCTCAGCCAGGGATGCTGCTGGCAGAAATTGTCAGGAATCTGCCTTCTCACTTTGCTCTGTGGGATTTGGTGGCCCCATTTGTAGGACCAAGCCTTAGAAACCTAACTCGTGGTCGAGGACACCACGCTGAGAGTGAATCTTCCGCCACCGTTGTTCGGTTACCAGTGGTTTGAATTGTTTGATTTGGGTCCTTATCTGAGCACACAGGACGTGCATTTTCTGTGATTCTGAGGTTTTTCTGACACTTTTCCTGGTAATGGTTCACCAGGGCTTTGAGGTGCTTGTGCCCAGAAGTGGGGAAGAAATGGAAAACAGGGAGAGGGTGAGAAATTTCACTATCTCTGCGACTCCCTTCCTCCACATCTCTTGCAGATGCTGCTGCAGGGGCTCTTCCCCATGTGTGGCCACATCTGTGTTTCTCCCATCTGCACTTCAGGTTTGCTCCATCGGATGTTGTTTTTTAGCCTGATAATAACTTATTTTTTTATTGACCTTGGGAAGCTCACCTGGAAACAGAGCACGGGAGAGATGCTCTGCAAAATGTTATGAGAAGCATAAGAAAACAGCAGAACAGCCTTTTGCTCAAAGCTGGAAGCACGCAGTGCAGAGGCGGTGGGGGATGCAATTCTGCAGGCCTTTGTAAAACCAACTTTTGGAGCAGATCAAGCTTAAAACGCAGGTTTTGGAAAGGCTTTGCTCAGCTCACCATTGCCACGAGCTGTTTTGATGCTGGTTTCAATATCTCCCTTCATCTGCCTTCAGCTGGGATGTTTTCATCCAGTCAAAAGCCGAGGTCAAGGCTTCCCAGCAGTGCAGGGAGAAGCCAGGCTGCCTTGCACGGAGGATGGGGAGCCCACGCAGGGAATTCTTCTCTTGGTGGCCAGGGGAGATAATTCCTATTTTTTCCACCTCTACAAAACACCACTTCAAGACACAAAGAGTGCAGGGGGAGGTCACAAAGATGGCTCGAGCAGCACTTCTTATACTTTGCTCTCCCCTGGCTTCATCTCCAATCATCTAACCCTGGTGGGGGTGATATGAAAGATCTACCAAGTGTTTTTTCACCCCAAAAGCAGCGAGGAAAAGGGTCTGAAACTGTGGCTCCTCTCTGCACCCACGTCTGGGGGATGATGCCTGGGAGGGGCCCTGGGTGGCGGGGGGAGGTTCTTACAAAGGTGGTGGATCCTAATTATTCCTGTTGTCTGACCTCAGATGCAGGCGAGTGAATTTTCAGTGACCACAATAAGGGTGCTTAGAAGTCTCCTGCTGAACCACTTCATTTCAATGCACCATTGCATCAAACTTTTTTTCCCCAGGTCCAGCCACTTAGGGGTCTTTTCTTGCCTGTTGTGGTCACCAAATCCTCCGTGCTCTGACCCACAAGTGTGTCCTGGGCTTCCAGGCCCTCAGTTCCTCCGGATTTTTGGCTCCTCATGTGCCCACAGCAGCCATCAGAAATCTGGCCTGTATTTCAAGGAATATTTATTCTCTAAAGCCTTAATTAATTTTCTTTAGTCTTGCTGGGCCTAATATCACTTGAATGGCTTGCTTATGTGAACTAGCTTGATTAACAGCAGCACCCAGACACAAAGCTCCTCAGCTTGTTCATCTTTTCCGTGGGAGCATTTCCTGTCTTTTATAGTCCTTTGCTGAGGCCAGACTTTAATCTGAGATGGTGGAAGCAACAATGCACACATAGACAATCTACAAATAACTCATGGGGTTCCTCGGATGACGAGATAAAATTTCCCTGGCTGAAAACATCAAATTACAGGTTAATCTGCTTCACACAGAGGTCTCTGAAATCCTGCAGTGCCTTCCTCCCCCTCCTCATGCCTTGTCATTGATACTGTGGCCTTTAGTGACAGCGATGCTGAGGTTTGGGAATTGCTCTACTGAGGAGCCTCATGAGTCCTCCTTGGAGCCACCAAGACTCTGCCCAGAGCGGGTTTTGCCTCTGGCCTGGCAGAGGTCGAGCATCATCTGCTGCTGCTGCCCTGCCCAGGCTCCACTTGCTGTGAAAGGACTGGCTCCAGCAGAAACTCTGGAGGCTGGAGTCTCCTCCAGACCAAAAGCCTCTGGTTGGCACCCGTGGCCCAGCTGGTTATTCTGGTTTTGTTCTTCAGCTGGATATGTCTTGCAAGCCTGGGAGCACCAGAGGGGTTAAACCAGCAGCTGAAAAGCCTTCAGGGCTCTGAGGCACATCCATGTGAGCTGGGGCTGCTGCTTCCTTCGACCCACACAGAAACAGCCCTGGCCGACCCAGACCCTTTTCCAGGGATGAACCACGTCCCAGTGAGGTCAAACAGTTCCTTGCCTTCTCCTGGAGACCACCAAGAGGAAAAGCCTGGGCGTGGGAGCTGCAGGCTGAGGGGTGGAGCCCTAAGATCAACTTTCCCCCCAGGACAGTGAAACCTTTGCCTGCAGCCACCTAAGAAAGGAGAGGATGGGAGAAACAGCCCACACATCCCACTCAGCAGTGGCATTCCTACTGTGACCCCCTGTTCAGCGAGGACACAGGGCTCGTTGGCTTGTTCCAGGCACAAAAGCAGTGTCTGGAGCCCAGCTGGAGTTGTGGGCAGGGGGAGTGAGCAGTTGTCCCTGTGTCCCTTTTGGGCAGCTCCTGCAGCAAAATCCACCTCCAGGGACCTGTGAGGCGGGAGGTGATGGGGACAGCGGAGTGGAGACCCTCACCTACCCTGCCCTGCCCTCTGCACCATGCCTGATTTGGGGGCTTAAGCCCTGTCTGCACACCTCCAGTGATGACCAGGGCTTGCCAGACTTCCCCAGCTCCATGTGGCTGAGGGAGACCTGGCTGGTGGGGAAGGGCAGGCCCGCAGCTCTGCCGTCGTTAGCACCTCATCAGCAGCCAAATTTTCCCGTGCTGATGGTGCCCTGGAGCCTGTGATTCCGGTGGTGCCACGTGCCAGCAAGCCACAGCATTGCTTCCCACATCCCATCCCGGGGCTGTGTGGTGTCCCACTCCCACGGGTAAGGGAGCTCCTGAGATTTGTAGGTGCTCGTGGGTCGAAAGGAACGACAAATGTCAGAGGGTGTGCAAAAACTCACAAAGGTTTATTAGTGAATTACACACCTGGCCTGGGGATTGGTGTGTTAGTCCCTGGGCTCCCAGTATAAGCACATCGCAGTGGGTTTGGATAAAGGGGTGGGGTGAAAGGGAAAGGAAAAGAAAGAAAGAAGGAAAGAAATCACCAGTCCTGGTTCTAGAGTTGGTCCAGCTGACAGCATATCCAGGGTCCTGGCAGTGCCTCCCAGGCTTCACAGGGACACCTTCTATAGGTAAGTTTTCCCCTCCCTGGAGACAAGTTTCTCGCTTTCTATGCCAATTAGTTCTCATGCACAGTCTGTTCCTTCAGACCTTCCTGGAAATGGTTCGGAGGCTTTGAGTGTCTTGGGTGGTCTGGATCCCCCTACAGTCCATGCCTGTCTCTCAGCCTCATTTCTGTCCCTGCACTGTGCTGTGCCATGCTGATCTCCAGGAGCCAGAACAAGCGTGTTTGTCCCGTAAAAGTGCTGCCCTTCCTCCATATGGCCCCTTCTCCAGCCACATCCTGGTCTTCCTCACAGCGTGTTATTCCCAACAGTCCTTGGCTGGCTCCACAGCCATCTGGCTGTTGGTGTTTGGGACAAATACATCGTCCCCTTCTGGGACTCTGCAGTTTGCCCACGGGCTGTTGCTGAGGGCACACTGGAACCTGGAGCATGGCAGCCACTGTGTGATAAGGTAAGTGCTGTTAGAGGGAAGGTTTGAGCAATTTTGGGCTAAACAAGTGTCTTATCAGCTGTTCTCCCCCCAAACAGCCATGCTGCTGTCATAAGCACATTAGGTGTAGGGTATTTTCCATCTTCCCAGCCTGGGGTGGAAGAGAGCAGCTCTGCGTCGCTGCCAGCCTTGCCCTCGTGAACTCCCAGCTTAAGAGCCTCTAGAAAAGGCACAGAAGTATTAATTAAAAGCTCATTTCCCAAAATACCTTGGGCATTATCTGAAATGTGCTCCCCGTGTGACATCCACGTGCTGCTCCCGGATAAACTGTGTTGAGCCAAGAGACTTCTCTGTTAGGAGTTTGTCACCAGCACTGGCTCCTTTG
This sequence comes from Neopelma chrysocephalum, assembly GCF_003984885.1. Lineage (NCBI taxonomy): Eukaryota > Metazoa > Chordata > Aves > Passeriformes > Pipridae > Neopelma > Neopelma chrysocephalum. Next base: position 3,529,485 of record NW_020925758.1, read on the forward strand.
CATTCCCTGCTTCGGGGTGTTTGGGATTGAGTTGTAAATTCAAGTTGGCCCCCTATTAAAAGGCTAATGCAGATAAATACTGCCCAGCTTCAGTATGTCACGGGATCCGAGAGGCTGGGATGTCGGACAACTTCCATCACTTCCAAAACATGTTTTTAAGCTTAAAAACACTTCAATTAGAGCAGGCAGCGCAGAGAAATAATGGCCAGCCTTGGGGAGGAGGGGGGGGGGGAAATTATTTTGCTGTGCACTCGGCCTTGGTGATTTCTCATGTTGGAATATTCCCAAGGTGTTTGATCTAGAGCACAAAAGGCTGGAGGATGCCTCAGCTGGGCTGGTCTCGGAGGAGATAACATCTCCTGGCACAGACAGCACAGCCTTCCCAAACCAGGCTGCTGAAGGTCACTGGAGAACTTGGCTTGCACATGTTCAAACAGCTCCTTCTTTATTACCATCCATCAATCCCTCCGTCCTAGCCCAGTCCCTCGGACACCCACTGAGCCATCCCACTTAATTGGGGCCTCGGGGAAGCAGTTCCCATTCTGAAGCCTGCTCCCTTTTAATTAATGGGTAAAATAATCTATGGATAAATAGGAAGACCATGACTAACTCCCGTTTTTATTTCTCTTCTGCTTCCCATGCTTATCCCAGGTAATTTGCAGCAAAGCTTTAAGTCCATGCAAGGGATGACCTGGCTGCTTGTTTTCTGCAGGCTGGGTCCTGCAAAGGAACAGGAATGCAAATGCTGGGAGCTGGGAAAGCACATGAACACCCAGGTGAGCAGGTGAGTTTTTCCTGGGCTGGTTCCTTTGTTAAAGCTAAGCTGGGATCCAGGTATGGGAAAGAATTTGCTCCAAAGGCTGGGGGAACAGCAGTGGTGGTGTTTAATCTGGGCATCACCTGGATTTGGCATGCTGGGGACAGCCACTGCAAAAGAAAGGCATCTGCTCTTAGGAAAAAAAACCCACCAGTTTTGAATAAATTCTGTTTGTTTTCTTTCTTGTGGCTGGATTTCTGCCGTGGGTACGACGAGAAATGCAGCTGATCCGGGCACCTGTATCCAAAATTGTGGTGCTGTAGACCCTGTGTGGTGCCCTCCTGGGGTGCTTGGGCTCCCCTTGCCCAGTACAGCTTTGGTGTCTGTGGCTAAAAAACAACAACACCGGGGGGGTTATGAGCAGACAGAGGCTGTGCTTTTAATTAGGACCTTTATGAGTGATAAATGGCTTGTGTGGCCAGTGGGGAAGGAGGCTGGGCAGGGAAAGGGATGGCACACTGCTGCCAGCACCAGGAAACTGTCTCTGGGGTGGGGCAGGAACGGGGAAGCACCACGGCAAAGTTTGGGCTCTCCGAGGCTTTCCCTGGATCCTCCAGCACATGGAGCTGGGAATCACGTCATTGCAGGGGTCTCCTGCCCCCACTCCTGGATGTTCTCAGCGTGTAAAGGATGGTTACAGTGCACGTAAAAAATAACAGCGTGAGGTGAAAAACGATGGGAAATGTGGGTGGGCACACCCCCCTCCCGTGCCAGGGTGTTCCGACGAGCTCGTTCCCAAGGATTTACAGAGGTGGCTGCCTACGACACGAGAGAGGCTTCATCTTTTTTTTCTTTGCTTTGGCAGTTTTAGGTCGGTTCAATAAAACAGAAGGAAAAAGGAAACCTTCGAGGAAGTCGGTGCCAAGCTGGCGACAGTTTGGGAAATCAAAAGCTTTGCTCTCGACTGGTTTTGCTGCCAGTGAGGTGGAAGGAGCAGGCTGGGATCCCTCACAGTGGCAGTGGTCACTGCTCTTGCCCCCATTTTGGTGGTGGGTGGGTGCTCTGACACCGGCATTAAATCGGATGTGATGCAGGAAGATGGAGGAAGGAGTGAACAGGCTTATTTCAGGACACCAGGAGGGTGCTGAGGCCTGGGTGCAGCTGTGGGGACAGGGAGGAGAGCAGCAGGGACAGGCTGTGTGGGCTCAAGATGGGGAAAGGAGCACTTGCAAAAAATAGGAAGTAGGTGGGATGTGCTGCTGGCACCACTCTCATCACACAGACCCAATCCCAGGAGCTCCATGTCTGGACATCACATCTGCTCACCACTCCACTGTTCTTTGCACCAGCTGCTCCACGCCATCCTCTGCCACGTTATCCAGCCCTGGATTTAGCACAGCTCCAGAGCATCTCCGACCCTGCTTCTTCCATGTAACTCTCCATTCCTTGCAGAGCACCGGATTTGCTGGCAGGGCTGAGGGTAATACCTCACTCGTGCCTGACAGATTTTGTGCTCTGACATCTCCTCCTGTGAAGCACACCCATTTCCAAGAGGCAGGCCCTGTTATGGGCTGTTTCCCTGATGGACAACTCACTCACTGGTGTGCCTTGGTTGATGCCCTGGTGCTCAGCAATGGCCTGTGCCCGGAGCCAGGGTCTCACCCTTGTTGTGAGCAGGGTAAGCTTCATGCACAGCCAGCTTTGCTGCACCAGAATAAAGCAGAGCCAGGGCTGCGGGAGCAGCTCGTTCCTTCTGAGACATGAACTCACGCCCTTGACCTCTCCTTGGGGTTCTAAAGGTAAGGGAGAAAGGGGAAGGTGTGATGCCTGCACCAAAGAGCCTCTGTTTGGTTGTGATGTCCTCAGGTGCAGTGGGAAGAGGAATAACAATGTGCACCAGCAGTGGTGGTGCAGCATCACAGCGTGATGGGTGCAGGTGTTGAGGGGCTGCTCCATTCCATGCACATGGATTTACCAGGATTTACCTTCCCAGCTGCTTTGTAGACACCAGTATTTAAGCATTTATTTGATTTATAACACTTTGGGGAGAAATCAGAGAGTGCATGAAGGATTGAATGGCGCACACGGCGAGACAGAGTGGTTTCATTTCCCCAGACTGACACTCACAGCACTTTCCTGTCCTGCTGTTTTTAATTTCCACTTTATTTTTGTACATTAACACTTCTCTGGGGCAGTTGATCACACATTACTGTCACACACTCCCCTGGAGAATTCATCTTTTCCTGATGGCATCAGTGCAAAGGCAGAGTAATTTCAGAGGAGTGACTAACCCAGAGCTAATGCAAAAGGACCACTCCAGTGGTGCCTTACACCAGCGTGTAAATCACCACTGAGGCTGCACTGGAGCTCTGCTAAGCAATGCAATCTCAGTAACAGGAAGGAAAAGAAAAGTATATGCATTATTAAATGGCATTTTTATTCTGCGTGCTAGAAATATAAACTGACCTTTGCAAAGGTTTGAATGGGAAACCTGGACATGGGAGGCTAGTTCTGGTCCAACCATCCATCAGCCTCTCCTCTGTTGGTATTTCTCTGTGTCCTTTTTTTCTGCACGAAATGTTAGGAAGCCAAAGGAGCTTTATAAATATTTTATACTGTCCTTTTCAGTTTTCTTTCAGCCTCTGTTTAGAGAGCTGTTCACTTAGTACAGTTTGGGGTGAGGCGATGACTAAGGCACACGCTGTACCCGGCTCTCCGGGTGGTTCCGTGCGGCTGCTCAGCTGGGCTGAAATCACAGGAACACAGAATCAGTCAGGTTGGAAAATCCCTCCAAGACCATCAAGTCCAACCATTCCCCCAGCACTGCCAAGGCCACCACTAACCTGTGTCCCCAAGTGCCACATCCACATGGCTTTTAGATCCCTGCAGGGACGGGGACTCCACCACTGCCCTGGGCAGCCCCTGCCAATGCCTGACCACTCCTTCCATGGAGAAATTTTCCCAATATATAACCTGAACCTCCCCTGGCACAACTTGAGGCCTTTTCCTCTCCTCCTGTCCCTTGTTCCCTGGAAGCAGAGCCCAACTACCCCCCCCAGTTCCCCCCTTCTGTCAGGGACTTGCAGAGCCAGAAGTTCCCCCTGAGCCTCCTTTTCTCCAGGATGAGCCACCCCAGCTCCCTCAGCTGCTCCTGCTGCTCCAGCCCCTTCCCCAGCTCCGTTCCCTTCTCTGGACACGCTCCAGCCCCTCAAGGTCTTTCTTGAAGTGGCAGGGGGTTGGGGTGTTTGGGTTCTTCCATCCCAGTTGAACAGAACAAGTGGGGCCTTGGGTGAGAAGCAGGAGAGAGACGATCTCAGTGGTGTGTTTGCTGCCCTGGGATCCGTAGAGAGCCTGTCTGGACAATCACCCCACTGATTACCTCAATCTGCTGACAAGGGGGTCCAGCCTGGATGAGGTCATCCTCCGTGGGCTCCCATCTGTCCCGGCCCCAGATCCCCCACAGCTCCCCTTGCTCAGCCGCGCCGGTCGCGCGCCGCTCCCGGAACGCTGGGATTTTGTTTACTATGCACCAATTTATTCCATTTTCCAGCTTAAAATATAAAAAGCACGTGGGCTATGGCAACATAATTCGCAGCCTGCTGATTAATAATACAGCTGACGGGACGAAATCGGGCTGCAAGCTCAAAGTGCTGAGGGAAGCTGGAATTTGGTGAGCGGTGTGGGGCAGGCAGCCTGCAGCCAGGAGGGGAGACTGCTGAGGCCAGGAACACTGCTTTCTGTTTCGCTGCCTCACACACAAAACCTGGCTGTCACATCACCTTTGCCCTGCCCCACCACACAGCCTTCCATCCTTAGGGATGGTCAGGACTCAGCTGGAAAACTCTGCGAGGAAGCTGATCAGAGGAGAGCAATTCCTAAGCGTTCCCCACCCATGCAGAAGGAAGGCAGCCCACAAAGTGTCAACTTATGAAAGCACAGGTTTTTTTCCCCCGTGGGTCCTGCGATGCCCCCAAAGCCCAGCAGCCAGCCTTAGCACCCCTGGAAATGCGGCCAGCTTTGCACCAGTTCTTCATTTTACGGGATTAGTTACAAAAATGAGAGTATTCTCTGCCTGCCGTGCCTGGGCCTGTGAAAGCATTAACGATTCATCCCAGGGTGTGCTGCCGCAGGTCACTTGTAGGACAGCCACCGACACTTCGCACCCGTGTTCCCAGGGCTGATAAAATAACAGGGATGTGTCTGGAAAAGCTGGTGTGCTGGGTGTCGAGGAGGATGTGCTGAATGTACCCGCTGGAAAATGACAGCGCTGGGCTGACTCGTGTCACTTCACTGGCGCTGACAAGTTCGGATCTGGCAGGGGATTTCTGAAACTCACTCGTGCTGAGGCGCCCGGGCCCCGTTTATTTCGGCAGCCAATGATTAAACTCCCTAAATATGCTGGATAAGTTCTGTAATGGGAGACAGGGTAATGTTATGCAAGGCAAACATTTTGCAGTGGGTGTAACAGCATCTTTATGCAAGTGTGGTGAAATCCATCCCCAGACAGGGTATAAGGCCCCCCCCCAGCACAGTCTGAATGTCAACCCCCTGCATTTTGGCTTGTTAGAGGGGTGAATTTCAGGCTCCAAATAAAACGCTGCACGTGCTGTGATCAGACAATAAAAATGATACCTCTGCCAATGACAATTAGTGTGGGAAATGGAGACAGCAGAGAGAAGCACCCTCTTCCTGAAGGCATCTAACAGTCCACGCCTGCAGCGGGAAGGCTGAACGACCAGGGTTCAGGCAGGACTAGTGCTACACATCCCTGCACTTGCCTTACCTGTGCTTGTGGCTGCCTTGCACAGGGAAGGGGGAGCGCCTGGCTTAAAAACCACAGCGTGCCAGGGTGGAAAAAAAAAGAGATATTCTTACAGCTCCCATTACTGGCACACACTTCAGGCACCAGCGCCGCCTGCTTTGATCAAGTGCGCCGGGTCCCTCCTCACCAATCACCAGGAAATTGATGCAAACACTCAGGCAGGTTTTTGAGAGCTTTGCTTCCCCCCACTTGAAAAGAGACACAATTCCTCACGCTTGAGGGTGCAGCAAGGCCCATGATTATCTGTTCAGGCTCCATAGTGATTAATTGAGTTGCTTATCGTGTTATCATCCTGTCTCTCTCTCCATCCTGCTTGGAATCACGCACCTGGCACCCACCTCATGCCAGAGGGCAGCAGCTCCCGCCTCCATGTGAGTGATGGCACAGCTTCCTCACGAGGGACAGAGCAGGGGCAGGCACTGATCTCTTCTCTGTGTGACCAGTGACAGGATCCCAGGGAATGGCCTGAAGTTGTGTCAGGGGAGGTGTAGGATGGATATTAGAAAAAGGTTCTTCCCCCAGAGGGTGGCTGGGCACTGAACAGGCTCCCCAGGGCAGTGGGCGCAGCACCAAGGCTGCCAGAATCCAAGAATTGTTTGGACAATACCCTCAGGCACGTGGTGTGACTCCTGGGGATGGTCCTGTGCAGGGCCAGGAGTCGGACTCCACGATCCTTGTGGGTCCCTTCCAACTCAGCACATTCTGTGATTCTCTGATTCCAAACACTCCCACAGGTGCCAAAACCTGCAGTTTATGGCACAGGTTGAGTCGCACTGACACGATGCTTCACAATGACGAGGAGCAAACCACAGCTACCCACAGATACTGCCTTTAATCATCCTGTTTGCACGGAGCCCCTTTGCCCAGGGGACATTTGGAACTGATCCTGCCACGCTGTCCTGAGCTGGTTGCTAGGCTGGTGTGGGAGACACTCCACAGCGCTGCTCGTGGCACTGCCAGAGTTTGTCGTTCATGCTGTGCCAGGGACAACTGCCAAGGTCCTGTGAGGTGCTGAGCAGTGCCCCGGTTTTATGAAGTGCCAGAAATATCCAGCCTGTTCACCCAAACCAAACTCACATCAACCAAACCGGTGTGCAGCCTTGAAAAGAAAATATAAAAAAATGTGTTTACGTGCTATTATTACTAATTGAAAGAGGGAATCATAGAGTCACAGACTGGTTTGGGTTGGAAGGGGACCCCATTCCAAACCCCCTGCCCTGGGCAGGGACACCTTCCACTATCCCAGGTTGCTCCAAGCCCCGTCCAACCTGGCCTTGGACACTTCCAGGGAGCAGCCACAGCTTCTCTGGGCAACCTTGGCCAGGGCCTCATCACCCTCACAGGGAGGAATTTTTTCCTAGTATCCTATCTAAACCTACTCTCCTTCAATTTCAACCATTCCCCCTTGTCCTGTCACTCTTGCATGTGCTCTTGTAAACAGTCTTGCCCCATCTTTCCTGTAAGTTCCCTGCAGGTTACTGGAAGGCCACAATTAGGTCACCCTGAGCCCTCTTCTCCAGGCTGAACAATCCCAGTTCTCTCAGCCTTTCCTCCATCCCTCTTGATCGACTTGGTGGCCTCCTCTGGACCCGCTCCAGAAATCCCTGGCCTACTTGTTGAAACGTAACAGCGCATGGCAGTGCCAAAAAACCTCCCTGGGACCAAAGGTTTCAAGCTGCGGAAGCGAAGCTCTCCGATCCCCGGCTCACTCAGGGGCAGTGTGGATGCAGAGAGTGGTCCCACAGCACCTCCTGTTCCTCTTTCTCCTCTGTTTCCCTCCTTGCATTCACAGGCATAAGCACCAATTCAATACCTTCCAGCTTATGGGGTAAATGGATGGGAACATTCATTTTTATCTTAGACAGCGAAACAGCAGAGTGGTCCTGTCACAGATTCCTATACTATCAAAACTGTTTATACACCTCCATTTCCTCCCGTGTAATTCCCCGTGAGTTTTAATTTACCAGGGCACTTTCTCCTTTATTTTTCCTCGCCGCTTCCCCTGCAGCAGGCGGGGGAGGCTCGGTTCCTCCAGCCCTAACAAAGCAGCACACTTGTCTGGAGGGGATCAATAACTATCGAGCTATGGTGCTTCCTCCACTTAGACTGTTGAAGCAGCTTCCTTTAATTGTTCTTTCACACTGTAAATATAGCACACAGCAAATTTTCTTCCTTTAAGGCTGCTCACTGGGTCAAGCCACTCGTGGGTGGGAGGGAGGAGCTCAGCTGCCTCACCTGTGATCCATTACACCTTCTCCATTGG
>NW_020925758.1:3542326-3542879 GCF_003984885.1 Neopelma chrysocephalum
CGTGCGGGACCGCCCGCCGGGAGCGCCCCTGGGAGCGGTGCCGGTGTCGCCTCGTCCTTCGCCGCGGCTCAGCCGGGCGTGCCCGAGACCCCCCCCCAATCCTCCCCGGGATGGGAAGCCGGGGGAGCGTCGGATCGCTGCCGGAGAGGGCGGGCGGATGCACGGGCATCGCTGCTGCTGCTGCCCGGCTCTGTGCGGGCTCGGTGGGTCTTTGTGTGCCCGGTGGGGCTGTGCGGGGTCTGTGTGTCTGTATGTGCCCTGTGTGGCTGTACGTGCCCCGTGGGTCTGTGCGCGCTATATGGGTCTGTGTGTGCTCTGGGGGTCTATAGGGGATCGGTGGGTCTGTGTGTGCTCTAGGGGTCTATACGGGCTCTGTGTGTCTGTATGTGCTCTAGGGGTCTATAGGGGCTCTGTGTGTCCGTGTGTGCTTTAGGGGTCTATATGGGCTCTATGTGTCTGGATATGGTCTAGAGGTCTATGCGGGCTCTATGTGTCTGTGTGTGCTTTAGGGGTCTATAGGGGCTCTGTGTGTCTGTATGTGCTCTAGGCATCT
>NW_020925758.1:3542889-3550317 GCF_003984885.1 Neopelma chrysocephalum
GGGTCTATAGGGGCTCTGTGTGTCTGTATGTGCTCTAGGCATCTATATGGGCTCTATGTGTCTGTGTGTGCTCTAGGGGTCTATACAGGCTCTGTGTGTCTGTGTGTGCTCTAGGGGTCTATAGGGGCTCTGTGTGTCTGTGTGTGCTCTAGGGGTCTGTCTAGAGGGGCTCTATGTATCTGTATGTGCTCTAGGGGTCTATACGGGCTCTGTGTGTCTATATGTGCTCTCTGTACGTGCCTTGTGTGTCTGTATGGGCTCTATGTGTCTCTGTGTGAACTGTGTGTCTGTATGTGTTCTATGGGTCTATATGTGCCGTGTGTGTCTATGTGTCCCATGGCTCTACACATCTGTATGTGCCCTATTTGTCTATGTGTCTGTACATGCCTGTGAGTCTGTCCGTGCTGTATGTGTCTATATGTGCCCTGTGAGTCTGTAACAGGCTCTGTGTGTCTATACATGCCCTATGTGTCTGTATGTGCCCCGTGAGTCTGTACAGGCTCTGTATGTCTATACATGCCCTATGTGCCCCGTGGGTCTGTGTGTGTCTGTATGTGCCCAAAGTGTCTATATATACAGACTGGTGGGTTTGCACAGGTAAACCTGCAGCTGAGCTCGTGTCAGCGTGCCCAGCAGGTCCCCGGAGCCCTTCCCTGTGTCTGGAGAAAGAAACCTGCTTCCCTTGCTCTCCCCCCATCCGAGGCAGGCTGCGTTTGCTCCCGGTCACCTTATTTACTCTCACCTGAGCCAGACCCTCGGGTGGGGGTGGCAGGTGCTGACAACCCAGGCTTTAATGGCATCAGGCAGGCTCGGTGTGCGGGGAAAGGTGTGCCTGGCTGCCGTGACAGGAGGCGCAGCACCTCAGGAAGATCCATCCCAGGCTGATGTGGTGTGAGTACCAAAAAGTGGGGGGGAGGAAACCCGACCCTGGAGTCTGCCCGGATGCACCCTCCTGCCCCAGGTGTGCCTCCCGAGCTCAGCCTTTTCTGGGTGTTGGAGGTGTTCAGGTACCTCTGTTGCCTGTGTCTCATCTGTGTGCTCAGGGAATGTCGCGGCTGGAGAAGGTGATGTGCAACACCAGGGGTTTCTCTTGTTGAAGCAGCCGGCTTGGAGTGGACACGCAAAGCCTGGCTGCTGCTGAGGGAGTCTCTGTCTCTGCTTTTGGCTCTGTGTTGCTTGCTCCTCGCAGTTAATTAGACACGACTAATCCTATCTGGCGCCGGGAACTTCCCAGCGAACTCGGAGTGCTTTTCCCTCTCCTGGTGTGCAGCAGGAGCCCTGCAGAACCAGGCCTGGGGACCACGGGATCGAGATCTGCAGCTCAGACTTGCAGTGCCCTTCCTCCTTTTGGCTGGACAGGTGTCTGTCAGGTTGAAGGTGACAGGCTGGAGGTGTGGGGGTGAAGGGCTGCGGGGAAAGGGAGACCAGGACTGTGGTGAGGATATTGCAGGAGTAAGGGCTAGAATTATGCTGAATGTTTTGAGGAAAAATCTCACACCCAGCAGGTGAACATCAGCATTCCCCCTCCCTGCAGAGGAGGAGAGGGTAAAGGGGCACGGTCATCCATGTTCTGTTGATTCCCCTGTGCTTGGGAGGACCACCTCTGTGAGCTTCTGCCCTCGCCTTGGAGCCAAAGCAAAGGGTCAGGGCTCCCTTGGGGACACGGGTTAGCGGTGGGCTGGGCAGTGCTGGGTTAATGTTTGGACTCCGTGGTCTTAGAGAGCTCTTCCAACCAAAACGATTTGACTGTGATTCACTGCAGTCCTTCCCTCCTCCAGCTGCGCCCACCCTGTTAGTGAGGACTGATAAAATCTGCAATCCCAGTCAAACAACCCGTGTTCAGAAAGAAGGAAGGACGCTGAGCTGCCAACATCTCGGCCAACCTCAAGCTCTCCAGGTTGAGTCCTCCATGCAGATGGTCTCTGTTTATCTTTTCTTTACACATAGAGAGGTGAAGACCTGCCTCCAGGAGCTGGATTAGCTTCTCATTCTGCTCCGGGGTGCTGGGCAGCAGGGCAGAATCGCCAGAATTGGCGTTATGAGCTGAACTAAGCTCTCAATTTTGCAGGTGGCACGAGGCAACTCGCAGTTGAGGCTGTTTCAGGAGGTGCCGTTTGTCTGCCCTTGCTTGGGGCATCTGAAAGTGTCTGTTCTGAGCTTCCCCTCACCAAGTGGGGGGATACAGGCACCTCCCAAGTGGGAAACGTTTCACCCTTTGGAAAGCTTCATACACAGCGCAGGCAAACGGTTTTCGGGGTGCTGGTTCTGACTTGGATTATCCGAGTTCGAGAGGTCTAAATTTAAGTGAGATAAATCTCACCCAGTGCCTGGAAAACTTGGGTTTTCGTCTTTTTGCCTCGGATCTTTCCCTTTTTTAGCACGACCCTGCTCTTCCCCGACCACTCAGGACTCTCCTGAAGCATAAAGAAAACCCTCCTGAAACTTTCCGCGTCCCCAGGTGAGGGAGGGGGAGAGGTGTCGCAGAAACGCAACTGCAGGGAAGCGTTTGCAGCTCATCCTCCTGCAGACACGCAAGCCTGGGTTAAAAAACCAGGCTGTTAATTTTGTGTTAATGGCTCTGAGCAGTGGTGGTGAGTCGTCCCACCCTCCTCCCCCCTCCAGTACCTCGTGCCAACATTTAATTGCTCTCACTCCGGAGAGATGCTATCTCGTTTCAAGGTTGAACTTTGCTAGCTTTTACTTGCGGAGGGGGGGGGTGTTGTGTCCTTGTCACAAACCTGACTCCTCACTCCCGGCCCGCGGTGACGGGTCACCTCTTCACCTACTCCTCGGGAGTCTGAAGGTGCCGAGACGCTCCTGCCGTGTACCTTTTTTTTTGTGGCCACCCTCGGGGCGCCCCTGGTGTGACCACATTGCCCAGGTGCCTGCCCGGAGGCAGCCGCGACCTTGGCTGTGCCCCGTGCGGGTGCGAGCTGGCTTTTTGACTCTTTGTGGATGTATTTCCCCGTTGGAAATTGGCACCTTCGGGGACCTACTTTTGCCTTGGCTTTGCTCTGATGCATTATGCAAAAGAGATGCCCCGCGCTCATCCCAAATTGTTTTTTGGCTCTGGCAGAGTTCCCCTCCCTGGCCTCGTGTGTTACATTCCAGCACGAAAACACGGTCTGTTGGACCACTGAGCTGATTTAGGTCCTCATGCAACCGTGTCATCAGCAAACCATCCTTTAGTTACTGCGGGTTTTTTGTGTGTTACAGATTCGTGTTTAGTATAATCCCCCGGAAGGAATCGCGGATGAGGCTGAGCAGCGACAAAAATCCCAAAAGGCGGTGCTTTGGTGCCGTTTTCCCTCTCTGATCTCACCAGCAGCCACACTGGGGGCTGCACCAGCACACACCTGACGTGTGTGGAGTTGGCTACACCTGCTGCGAGATTCATCCTCGAAATATTACGTGCTCTGGAGAATCACGGAATACTCTGAGCTGGAACGAGGGCAAACGCTGTGTCGAGGCAATAATAATGTCTTTTAGATAGACAATAAGTCTTCTAAATAGATCTAATTCCAGGAAATTCAGCTGGCTGAGAGGAATTGTATTTTTAGTCTCCGGTTCGTGTATTTACCTGAAATTCCTGTCCTGCTGTTGTAGCTGGAGCTGACCCCGGGTCGCCTGCTGCTCCCGCCTTTCACCTAAATACTGTGGCTAAACGAAGTTTCTGGGTTTCGGTGGTTGGTTTTAAAATGCTTTGTTTTGGCAGACGTCCCTCAGTACTGAAATTCCTGTCATTAAGGGGGTTTTAAGGGGCTTTAAGGCAGGTTGCACAGGAGGTTGTTGGGAAAGACCCTGTTTTGCACGATGGGGTGCACATGGTTAATCTGTAGGCTGGGTTTCTCTCGTCCTCTTTGGTAACTGTGTTATCCCATCGCAGCACAGCGCTCGCTTCCAGTTTTACTGATGGTGCCTAATAGTGAATCTGGCAGCTATCTAATTCTCTATTCCTAGCATGCTTAAAAAGTGCCTTATTTTACAATTAATTCTGTTGGCTGTACAGATTTAATGGATTCTTTTAGAGGTTCTCATCAGTCACCGACCTTGGACATTTCTTTTTCAGTGCCGTTTCCTTTCTCCTTTTCTGTGCCTAGAAAGATCACGTTTCCATGCATTTTCCACATCTCATTTTTGCCAGAATGGCATTTTCATTGTTTAAATCCTGCTGCTTCTCCGCGTTTGTAACTTCTGGAGTTTTTTTTGGTGGAAGCTTTAAGCGTCTCCCTTGCTCTCAGTGATGCCAACAGCTGCTCTGGGCTTTGTGAAATTTGCCCTTTCAAATTTAGACACTGCTGCCATTATTTTGGGCATGTTTCTGTGACTAGCAGGGAAACAGAAAGAAACTATAATAGAAGAAGACTTGCATTAGACATGGCAGTTCATTTTGGCTTCATCCTTGTCACATAAACCTGCTGCTGCTCCATGGGCAATTAACACTGAAATGTGACCTACTCCGGTGTGCCAGCAGTGACTTATCATCCAAAAGACCTGCTGGTGTGCTCCTTGGCTTTGGTGTTGATTATCTATTAGTTGTTTGCATTGTGGCGTTTTTATTTTGCCCCTCTGGGCGTGCGGAGGTGATGAATAGTGGCAAGGTGTTGTCCTCCTTGGGGAGAGCGAGATTCGGTGCTTATGGCTGGCAAACACCCCGACAAACGGTCTTTGAGTGTCTTTGGCACCGCTGCAGAAGGAAATCACACGCTCCCCGTGGGTGAGTTATTTTGACACGCTCAACACCGAGTCTTGTGCCTCGGTGTCCTCATGCTCCTGTCCCAAATGACCACTACACCCTTCAGAACTCACCGGTTGTGCTCTCCCAGGCAGGGCACGGTGCCGACTGGTGCAGCCCAGGCTTTGTTGGCACCGGGGAAGCCCGATCGGTGCTAGAGCAAGATTAAACAGTGATCTGCTTTGAGGGCTTTCCAGGCAGAATCGCATGTGAGGATTTACAGGAGCCGGTTTTAGCCCTGCATGGAAGGTGCCGGGGTGACCTTGCCGTCACCCCCACCGTCACCTGAGCCGGGTCAGGAGCGGGACGAGCTCCCAAATCTCGGCTCCCTGAAAACTTCCCCTGGCTTGGAGGCTGCGGGAGGAAACAACGCTGCATGTTCCTGCAGCACTTTCCACCCAAGCCGAGCCTGTCTTTAAAAAGCAGCCGGCGTGGTTGTGCTTGGAACAGGCAGCTCAGTTTCTATATTATACACAACAGTCATCTCCGTAGGAAGCCGCCCAGCCCACGCCGCTGCCGCAGCCCGGAGCCGCACGGCTCCTGCTTATCCTCGGGGCGTTCCCGGGAGGAAGGGAAGGAGCGGGGGGGAACCTGGGGAAGGAGCTTCTCATGGAGTGCCCGTGTTGGTGCGAGCAGCAGTGCCCGGTGTGTGCCTGCCTGCCGGGTCACCGCGGGGATGCTCCCGCATCGTTCCGGCTGCGCAGCCGCTTCCCTGCGGGCAGAGCGGGTCCCCCTTCCCGGGATCCGGGCTGGATCTGCCTGGAAACCTGCGTCCTGCCCTCGCGTCCTTAGCTTTGCGTCTCCTCTTGCACCCAGGTGCTGTCCTCACCCGCTATGAACTGCTGGTAGATAAAAACCAGCCGCCCTGATCCGTGGTTTTACTCCCAGGCTGAGTGATGGGAGACCCCCGGAGTCCTTATGATTTCCCGAGGAAGTGACTTGGCTGTGCCTCAGCTTCATGTTTAGGACCCCTCTGGATTCGGGAGAGAGCAAACAATCCCCTGGGCTGATACCTTGGGTGTCCATCTGTCCCAGCTGCTCGGATTGTTTGCACGATTTAATTCTTGGCTACACCTGGTTTTACAGCGGTGTTAATTCCATGGTAACTGATGCACCTGCAGCAATCAGCTATGTAAACTAAGATAAAAGGGCCAATCAAATTCCATGCTTCGGAGTAAAGGCTGGAGTACCGACTGGAGGCTTCCTAAGCCCTTCTCCCACAATCCCTTCCTAAAGGAAACTCTGAGGGAGGCTTGTTTCTGCATAAAAGTGAGGTGGGGTTGGAAAAATGCAGAATAGCAGCGATGGAGGCATGAGCCTCTCAGGAAGGAGTTGTTCCACCTTCCCCATCTCTCACTTGGGTGTGTGTGATCCCTCTGAGAGGAGCTGGGGGTGTTCCCAGCCCCAAACTGTGTGGGTTTATGGAGGAGGGGAGGCAGGACCGTGTTTGGTTGGGGTCAGGGTGGAATATCATCCTGTGCCTGCTGTCACAGCGCCGGTTGTACACAGCTCCTTGCTGGGGCTCTGTGCTCCATTAACTCCCCCTGCCCTGCCCTGTGAAATATGGAAAGTCCTGAACTATGAGAAAGTGCCTTTGGGTAAAGGTAAATTAAACCCTTTGCCTGCTGTGAGGGGGCAGGGCTGGAAATGCCGGTGTGGAAATAGGTCCCGGCTTAAAATGACTTCAAGGACAGAGAGTAGGTGCTGGGCTTCTCAGGATCTGATTGAGCTGGGACCGGTTCCAATTAAAATGAGATCAAGGAGAATGGGACGAGGGGAAAAAAAAAAAAAAAAAGAAGTGTCTTTGCCTTTCTGTCAGTATTGCAGCTTGAAATACTGGGGCTGGGTTGAGTGCTGGGCTCTTCTCCCCGCTCCCCACGGGTGTCCTGAGAGGTTGGTGTGCTCCTGGTTTGGTTTCGGGGTTGAAGGGGCCAAATGCCCACGTCGCACGCAAAGAGTGGAGATGGGATGGCTGTGGGGGGGAAGGGTCTGCACCTGAGCCCGGGAGGGTGATCCCGGGACCTGAGCTGCGTCCCTGGGGGCGTGGAGCTTCATCACATCCCGTCACAGGCGTGCTGGAGCTCCTGATGCGTGAACGGGAGCGAATCCCCTGTCAGAGGAGGGACACAAAAATGATCAGAGGACAGGCCAAGACCTGAGGGTGTTCACCTGGAGAAGGGAAGGTTCCAGGGAGACCTGAGAGCCCCTTCCAGGGCCTAAAGGGGCTCCAGGAGAGCTGGAGAGGGACTTGGGACAAGGGATGGAGGGACAGGACACAGGGAATGGCTTCCCACTGCCAGAGGGCAGGGTTAGATGGGATATTGGGAAGGAATTGGTGTCTGTGAGGGTGGCAAGGCCCTGGCACAGGTTGGGCAGAGAAGCTGTGGCTGCCCCTGGATCCCTGGAAGTGTCCAAGGCCAGGTTGGACGGGGGCTTGGAGCAACCATGTCCAGTGGAAGGTGTCCCTGCCCATGGCAGGGGTGGGAATGAGATGATCTTTGAAAGTCCCTTCCAACCCAAACCATTCTGTGATTCCATGACTGCCTTGCATCTCTCTTACAAGAAGTGAATCTGACCCAGAGAGCGTTTCAGGTAGTTTTGTTTTTTTTTTTAAGAATTGCAGTTATTTAATTTCTGGGAATTCTGATTTCTCCATGGTTTTTGTTTGTTTGTTTTCTTTTTTTTTTTTTTTT
>NW_020925758.1:3550417-3600084 GCF_003984885.1 Neopelma chrysocephalum
TTTTTTTTTTTTTTTTTTTTTTTTTTTTTTTTTTTTTTGCAAATTCGAGGTTATATCAACTTCAGAAAGCCAGAGCCTGAAATGAGCAGGGCAGCCTTAGTTTCCTCCCACGTCTCCCCGGCTGAGCACGGTCATAAATGCAGAAGTGCCATAAATTAGAAATAATGGGTCATAAATGCAGAAATGCCATAAATTAGAAATAATGACGTGCTTTTGGTAAGGCAGTAAGGACGGAGCAGGGCTGCTGCTGTATCCGTGAGGGCTGGCAAGGCTTGCCCTCTTGCTGAGGAAAGCTGGGAGCTGGGAATGGGTGGCCAGGAGCTTTTCCTGGGGGAGCCAAAAAGGGAAGCCTTGTGAAGCAGAAGTGCCTGTGGGATGGAGAGAGTCAGGTCTTGCAGCTCATGGAGTTGCTGTAGGCTGAAAGGGATGCTGCAGGACTGGGGCAGATGTGCATCCAGCTGCACCCAACAGGAGCTGGAATGTGTTCTTCTCTCCTTCACGCCCGTGCCACCATTGGCTTAACTTCAGTGGGACGCAATTTAATGCAAAACTGAACGTTTCTCCTCTTTCTCCTGTATTTGCTGTGTTTGCTCACACCCGAGGTCGGTTTTGGACCCTGCGGTAACAGAGTCAGAGAAATGGGAAATTTGATGAGACTCTTTCAGAAAAACAAATCTCGAGCCGTGAGTGGTGGCCGTGAGAGGATCGCGATGAGCACGGTGCCATCTCCTCTGAGTCATCCTCTTTCTGCTTGGATAAGGGGCAGGGAAGTCTCAAAGGGCACCTTGACGGGCTTTAGGTCCGCCAAAAAAATATCAGTGTTTGATATGATCGACTTTTTGACTTGTCTCACGTTTCAGCTCCACCCGAGTCTCACCTGCCCTTGTTGTTAGACACGGGGGCACGTTCTGCTTATTTGAAAAAGGAAGCAAAAATGCTGAGGGTAACGAGGTGGCTGCACCTGCTCCCCAAATACCTGTTTGGTGTGGGGCGTGTGACAGGTGCCCGGGCCATCTGTGTGTCCCTCCGGCTCCGGTGGCACCACTGCTCACCTCCAGGCAGGTGACACACAAGCGGGTTTTTGGTAAATACCAACTAATTAACAGAGCGTAAGCGCTGCAGGGAAAGGATGAGGGCGGTGCAGACACAAACAACACCCGTTAGCGGCACTGATCGCGCTGGAGTTTGATCAGAGCACTTAAAGGGCCCCCTTATCTTGTGTTGTTTGGAGAGCACAGAGGCAAATCCGCTTTTGGGAAAGGCTTTTGCAGTCCTCGCCTCTTTGAGTCGTTAGAAATGCCGAGATCTCCTGTGTTAAAGACAGGACTGAGGATGAAAAAAGAAAAAAAATCGCATATCTCTGAGCTGGAAAAGCTAATTGCTGTCTGCTCTTCAAAGGCAGCAAAATGGGCCGAGAGCGTGCTGTGAAGAAAAAGAGGAGTAGCTTGGAGGAAATTCCGATTAGAATACTTGCAACATCTTTTCAGCGCGTGGAAACGTGTGTTTCAGCAGGTCCCGGGAGCAGCCGCGGGATTAACGCAGCAGCTGTCAGGGCAAAGTCTGCAAAAGTCTCCTTTTCCCCCGTGGGAGAGTGTGGGTTGGTACCTGTGCTCCTCTCACCATGAGACTGAGGAGGCCAGACAGCCCTGCAGACCCTGGGGAGGGCGTGAGGGTGATGCCAAACACAGAACATCCCTCTCTGGGGACGCAGGGTGCCTTGTCCCCCCCGCGGAGTCACCAAATCTCCCCGGTGATTTGGACTCGCAGCCTGGAATCTAAGCTCATTTCCTGCTCTGACCTCTTTTATCCGAACAAATCTCATGTGCCTGCTACGACTCAGACAGCAAAAATAATCTTTATTGCCACAACACGTGTGTCAGCTCTTCTTTATCCCAGCGAAGTGCTGTAAGAGCTGCAAAAATGCTTCAGAAACAGAAGCATTTTTGTGAGCAGCAGAGATTGAAGGGGGAAGTCTCCGAGACTCGAGTCTTTACAAACCAAACCACTCAGCCAGGTTTTCTTGGCGTGATTGCTTTTGTGAAATGGTTATCTTGCCGCCCACCGGAGCCAGAAGTGAAGGGAAGGATTAAGGCTGTGAAATTGCTCCTTCCTGATCGCTCTTTCACAGCCCTGGGCGGAGCAGAGGGGGTGTTTCGGAGCGATATTCAGGAAGATGCTGGGCACTGGGGGCCCAGAGCCCGGGCTGGTGCAGAGGACCTTAATTGCACTGCTCTGGCCCTGCATCGGGTCTGAAAACAGAGCAAACCAGCCCAAACCTTCACAGCCTCCCAGTTTTGCCGTGGAGCTGCTGTCTCCCTCCCTGCCCTCCCTTCTGGGCACCCCGGAGGCAGGATCATGCCTGGTTCGCATGATCCTTGTGCAGCAGGCAGTGCTCTCTCCCTGTGCTCCTGCCAGGTGCTGTTTGGGCTTTGATTCCTGTGTTCACCTCCAGCTTGTGTCGTGTTTTTTCAACCAGAAGTGTGTTGGTGGGACATTTCCCCTCCAGGGTTGTGATTAAATTAGACACAAAGTGCTGTGTGTGACACCCCACCCCTCAGGGGAAGGGAGCATCCAGGATTTGTGGGGTGCTCGTGGCTGAAAGGAACAGCAAAAAATCAGAGGGTCTGGAAAAAAAGCTCACGAAGTTTTGCTGGGAAGTTACTCACTCGGCCTGGGAATTGGTGTGTTGGTCCTGGTCTCCTGGTATGAGCACACGGCAGCGGGTTTGGATAAAGGGGTGGGGTGAAAGGGGATGAATTGAAGAGGAGGAGAGAGAGAAAGGAAGAAAGAGAGAGAAAAAAGAATCACCAGCCCTGGCTGGGCTGATGGTTGATCCAGCTGATGGTTGATCCAGGGTCCTGTGGGCGCTGCCTGGGTTTGGTGGGGACACCACTTTAGAGAAGTTTTCCTGTTCCTGGGGAGAAGTTTCTGGCTTTTTATGGAAATTATTTCTTATGCACAGTCTCTCACCCCTTTCTGGGCATGGTTCAGAGGCCTTGGGAGTCTTGAGTGGTCTTGATTCCCCTACAGTCCATGCCAACTTCTTGGCTTCGTTCCTGTGCCGTGCTGATCCCCAGGAGATAGAACAAGGGTGTTTGTCCCATAAAAGTGCTGCCCTTCCTCTGCATGGCCCTTCTCCAGCCACATCCTGGTCTTTCTCAATTATTACCAGCAATCCTTGGTTATTCCCAACAGTCCTTGGTTAGTTCAGCAGCCACCTGGCTGATGGTGTTTGGGACGTACTCATCAGCCCCTTGTCTTCTGGGATTCTGCACTATCTCAGGAGCACAATCCCCATGTGGGACAGAGCAGAACCTCACAGGGCTCTGGAGGTTTTTAATTTTTAATTTTTAAATTTTTAAATTTTCTGATCCTGGTTAAGGCTCCACTTGGCATAAAGAATATCAACTTCACAACTGTCTTAACTGTTCATAGGCAGCAGCTTGGCTGGTGTGCCCCAAAACACGCCGGGTGCCTGCCATGGTGGAGCAACCCCAGCAGAACCGAGCCTGGTCCTTGTCCCAGAGGAACTGGAGGACCAGCTGGGTCTGTTTTCCCCACCCTCACCATGGCCCCATTAAAATTTAAGGGTGAAAGTGGGAGGAATGAAAGAGAATTTGCCGTTTTAAGGCTTTTAATTCGTTTTTACCTCAAGCGTTAGCTGGGGTTTGTGCAAACCGCTGGCAAGGCAATTAAAGTGACTTTTTAATGGGTTATTTTTGTAGCTTCGCCATGGTGGGAGCTGAAGATCCCAGGCTGTGAGCTGCCTGGGGTGGGGGCCATCCTTTTGCTGTGCTGCTCTGATGTTGGATCCCTAATTGGGTTTTATTCACGAGCCCTGGCTGAGTCACGACGAGAGAGAAGGCACGGGGGGTACGGCTGGATGGAACAAAACACCCAGGCTGCAGTCCCCAAGGCTCCAGGTTGGATCCACCCTGGAAGAGTAAAGGACTTTGGGCAGTGCAGTGTCCGGTTTATTTTGGATGGCTGACGGGTATTTTGCAGAAGTAAGCTCCAAGGACAAAAAGCAATTTAAAAAAAAAAAAAAAGAAAAACGGGTTCTCTGAGAGTTCCTCTTAAATCTTGAGTGCTGGTGGGAGAAAATGAGAGAGAGTACACGAGAGCTCTGGGCTTTCTGAGCAGGAGTGTGATGACTGTAAAGCAAACCTATTCATCCAAGTGCTGGGCAAGCCCAGCGAACTGCATCCCCCTGCTGGGTCCCACGTGGTGATGGATGCCACGATGATAATGAAGTCTAATTTCAGGCTTATTCTGGGGACGTTTTCCTGGGAAATAACCCTGCCTGCAGCCCCCTTGGGGCTCGTCCCCTCTCTCTGGGAGCGCAGGTGCCCCGAGGGCACTGGGCACAAACCCCCGGCACGTTCATCCTGGGTCAGCCCGGCCCGGTGCTTCCCTCCCTTAGCACGGCGTGTCCCGTGCTGCTCATCCCAACATTTGGGTCCGTTTCACAGCACAGCATGGGAGGAATGCGAGCTCGGGCCTGGCTCAATTAATTTTCTTGTGCGGCTCGGCCAAGGGAGGCCGGGGGATGAATCTGTTTCTCATTCATTCAGCTCCTGCCTGCATTAGCACACCTCTGCTGCCTCGCTGTCTCTCCCCACCCAGGTTGTTTAGAGGAGTGCTTCCTAAAAATAGCCTCCTGGTTTGATGCCTTTCCGGCATTATTCCCTGCAGCTCTAAAAACCTGCCTAGGAAGGCTGTCCAGTTCATTGACGTTTCCTTAAAATACAGCTAATCCATGTAATCTCATTATAGTGGTAGGTGATTATACTGACAGCAAGCTTTAGCAGTGGTCCAGCAAAGCCTTTTCATTCCCCATCTATTATCTGGGTGGCTAAAAGTCACTGGGAGCGTGTTTTGGAGTTTGTTTGGTCTGTTTTAGGAGCAGGATTCACAGTATTTTTGGGTTTTAATTCTGTAGGAAATGCCCTGCGTTGTTTCTGGCGATGCTGGCACATTTCTGCCACTGGCTTTCGGCCTTGCTGGCATCCCACGGCTGCACACCAGGGTCTCCCAAAATCACTGGGAAGCGGCAAAACAGCAGAGACCTTTTTCCCAGAGCAGATGAGGAGAAGCTTTGCTGTGGGAAGCTTGTAGTGTGGGGTTCCTGGTCTCCAGCGCCTGTCTGGGGGCGTGGGACCTTGTGCCCTGCTCTTCATGGAGCCAGACCAAGAAAAAGGCGGAGTTTTGGGATGCTGAGTGATCCTTCCCAGCTTTGGGAAGGATGTTTGGGGCTGGCTGGGGGACAAGAGGTGTGCACCCTGCGCAGGGACCTGACCGTGAGGGAGGGCTTGGTGTCTGTAGGAGCAGTGAAGCAGCTTGGGCTTGAAAGGTGGCTCAGACCTGCCCTCAGAGATGTGCATCTTCCAGGAGATATTTTTTCCTAAGCCTCTGTGGACTCGGATCAAGGACTGGTCCAACAGTGGTTGAATATCACAAAGCTCATGGTGCCGTGGTGCGCCTGGACAGTCTCCTTTGATGTATATGATTAATTCTCCACGAGGTCTGAGCAGCCAGGGCTGTTTGGGGCGGGTTACAGGTCTCTGTGTGCTTGGTCTGGCCGTGCTCAGTGTCCTTTTTCTCCTCTCCATGAAGCCTGCCTTCATTGTTTGCCCCAGCTGAGCCTGCAGATCCGTCCCCGTCCCCCAGAATAAACTGGATGAGGTTTGTCATCAGAAGGATTAAGGGGGAGGTTACAGGCCAGCTCTGGGAGACACAAGTGCAAGCACTTTTGGGACATCCCAGTGTGGTGTTTTGAGAGGACATCATGCTCTCTCTTGCAGAGATACCCATTTCTTGGGGCCTGTGGAGGGTTGGAGCAGTCGCTCTGCCATTTCCCTGCTGGCACATGCTGCACATACCTCCTCTGGGGCAAATTCCTGGTGCAGTCTCCTCAGCAACAATTTAAAAAAAACCCTCTAGGGCTGTTTCTGTATTTTTTTTAAAAATTTTTTTAACTTTTTTTTAAAATAACCATCCTGCTTTTTGCTTGTCTTGGTCCCAGCCCCTCCAGTGATAACACAGGCAGAGTCCCGACCCGTGGTATCCTGGGGAGGAAAGGCTCAGCTTTCCGACAAAGTGCTGGCACGGGGTTGGATTTCTCATCTCTTTTTTTTTTTTCTAGGGAAAAAAAAGACCGCAGGTGCCAAGCTGAAAGGGCAAAGCGCTTTGCCCCAGCGAGGTGCCGCGTTTCTGCTCTGATTTATGGCTCGGGGAGAGGCCTTTTGAGTCACCCGTTCCAGGATCTGCTTTATTTTGGTAACGGGGGTAATTCCGCTGGTTTTAAATCAACTGTGCTGTCGGCCAGCAAAAAGCCCTTGTGTGGCTCGAAAGCGGCAGCTGGCAGGGCTGGGGCTGAGGAGGGCATGGGGTGGAGGCTCCCGGTGTGGGATGGAAGCTCCCAGTGCAGGATGGAAGCTTCTAGTGTGGGATGGAGGCTCCTGATGCAGGATGGAAGCTCCCGGTGCGGGATGGAGGCTCCTGGTGCAGGATGGAGGCTCCCAGTGCAGGATGGAGGGTCCCGGTGCGGGATGGAAGCTCCCAGTGCAGGATGGAGGCTCCTGGTGTGGGATGGAAGCTCCCAGTGTGGAATGGAAATTTGCACTGCGGGATGGAAGCTCCCAGTGTGGGATGGAAGCTCCCAGTGCGGGATGGAGGCTCCCAGTGGGGGATGGAGGCTCCCAGTGCAGGATGGAGGCTCCCAGTGGGGGATGGAGGCTCCTGGTGCAGGATGGAAGCTCCCGGTGTGGGATGGAAGCTCCCGGTGCGGGATGGAAGCTCCCGGTGCGGGATGGAAGCTTCTAGTGTGGGATGGAAGCTTCTAGTGCAGGATGGAAGCTCCCGGTGCGGGATGGAGGCTCCCAGTGTGGGATGGAGGCTCCCAGTGCGGGATGGAGGCTCCTGGTGCAGGATGGAAGCTTCCGGTGCAGGATGGAGGCTCCCAGTGCGGGATGGAGGCTCCTGATGCAGGATGGAAGCTCTTGGTGTGGGATGGAGGCTCCCAGTGCAGGATGGAGGCTCCCAGTGTGGGATGGAGGCTCCCAGTGCGAGATGGAAGCTCCCGGTGCAGGATGGAGGCTCCCAATGCAGGATGGAAGCTCCCGGTGCGGGATGGAGGCTCTCGGTGTGGGATGGAAGCCCCCGATGCAGGATGGAGGCTCCTGGTGCAGGATGGAAGCTCCCGGTGTGGGATGGGGGCTCCCAATGAGGGATGGAGGCTCCCGGTGCGGGATGGAGGCTCCCAGTGCAGGATGGAAGCTCCCTGGTGCAGGGTGGAGGCTCCCGGTGCGGGATGGAAGCTCCCGGTGCGGGATGGAAGCTCCTGGTGCGGGATGGAAGCTCCCGGTGCGGGATGGAAGCTCCCGGTGTGGGATGGAAGCTCCTGGTGCGGGATGGAAGCTCCTGGTGCGGGATGGAAGCTCTCGGTGCAGGATGTAGGCAGACAGTGTGGCACAGGAGGATGCCCTCCCAGAGGTGGAGCTGGGGTGCTGGGCACGGTGCCCTGTCCCGGGGGGCAGCAGGGCGGTTGGGAGCGCTGTGTTTGCCGGGGCTGTGTTTGCTCAGGCACTGTCTGGGTGCTGTCTGGCTGCGGGCGGCCGAGCCCGGAGCGGTTCCACACGCTGGGTCCCGCTGGGAAGCGAGGCCCTTCCCCACATCCCAAGGCCCTTCCCCACATCCCGAGGCCCTTCCCCACATCCCAGCTCTGTCCCCTCCACGGCTGACTGGCCACGACCAGCAGGTCGGGGACAGACTGGTGGCTTTCCCACACTGCTTAAAATCCCTGCGAGTGTCAGCAAGTTCTTCTTTGTGTTCTGTTCTTTTCTGTGAACTAATGAGCGTTGTCTGATTTTTCTTTCTCTCTCTCTCTCTCTTTTTTTTTTTTCCCTTTTCCCCTCAGCGCAGTTTGGCCTGTCCACAAGTGCCCTAGCTGCTAAGAAGGAAAATTCCTGTTTTCCTGAGAGAGGTTTGGGCAGCAGAGGTGCTGCAAACTGCTTTTTCGGTGATGGGTGATGCTGCTCCACTCACTTATGGTACAATGCTATGCATGGGGAACTCGTGTGTTTTACTGCTGTTCAAACCAGGACTCTGGAGTGTTCTTGTGCTGCTTCCTTCTGGATTTTGCCTTTCCCCTCTGGCTTTTCCCGCAGGCTCAGGGGGATTTTACCTTCCTTCTGTGGCAGTGCCACTTGGTGCCTTCTGCCTTTTAGCTGGTGGCATCTCTGCTCGTCTTCTCAATGCATTTCTACT
Organism: Neopelma chrysocephalum; assembly: GCF_003984885.1. NCBI lineage: Eukaryota > Metazoa > Chordata > Aves > Passeriformes > Pipridae > Neopelma > Neopelma chrysocephalum. The sequence goes on from NW_020925758.1 coordinate 3,558,686, forward strand.
TGGACCCTGGTATCAAAGACATCTGATAAGTACTATTTTTATGGTCCACTCCTGAGCCTGTCCCATGGCTGTTACTTGGTACAGCTGGGTTGTCAGGGCAGGACAGGTCCCAAACTTCCCAGTGTGTGTGCACAGGCCTGTGGTGATTTCTGGAGTGCCAGAGCAGGGTGTCTCTCTCTGGCTGAGGACACACAGCACAAGAGCCTCTCTTGCTCTTTAGCATCCTTCAGAGTGGGAGCAGTTTGTTGGCTGTGTTCACCATGAGGTTTGGGGAACCTGGGGGTGTTCTAAAGGCACGTGGACGCGGCGTTTGGGGACGTGGCTTAGTGGTGAGCACAGTGGTACTGGGTTAATGTTTGTAGTTGGTGATCTTAGAGGCCTTTTCCAACCTTAATGGTTGTATGAACAGCTCCTTCCTCTGAGATCCAGCTGGTTTTGTTGGGGGTGGGTGGTTTTCCTGTTTCCCTGGGATCCCCTCTGCCGGATCTGATCTCCTGATGTGCTGCTTCTCCTGAGCACCCAGTGCAGAGTTTTGGGGTGTGTGAGGGTCTCGGGGAGGGGCAGGACATGCAGGGCAGCCTCCCAGTGCTGTGACAGACAGCTCGTATTCCTGGGTGATGCAGGGAACCAGATCCTGTAGTTCACAGCTTCAGCTGCAGGAGGGAAGGGGAGAGGCTGTTTGCCAAGAGGAGAGCAGAAGCTTTGCCTTCACCTGTGTTCAGCCCCGAGGAGAGACCCTCCCTAGGGCTCTCTGTGGGATGTTCCTGCAGAACTGAGCACCAGGAGCCGTGTTTATTGATGGGAAAGGACTAATTAGGTTTCAGCCCCGAAGCGGTCACCGGCGTGGGAGTGAAGAGCAACAGGAACCTTGTCCATATTTCCCGCTGCTTCAGTGACTCCAGCGCTGTGACTAAAGCTTGGAGAGGTTTACTAAAGGCAGGAAAGTCTTTAGCAAGTCTGAAGACATCAGGGCAGCAATGGGCACTGGATTCCCTGCTCAGCTCCTCCGGGCTGGAGATGGAATCCACTGTGCACAGCGGGAATGCTGTGGCACAGGGAGCAGTGAGGCAGGGATAAACAGCGTTTGAAAGGCTTTTGCTGCAGGGGAGGGATGCTGGGGTGAAGAGAAGGAAGGGTGGGAATGAATAAGCTCAGCCCCTGCGAGACCCTCCCGGCTTTGCAGCACAGTGTTTAATCTTGGGCCTGGCTGAAAGGGGCTGAGGAGAAGTAATGGTCGGTGGGATCCAGCCCTTTACAAGGTGCTCAAGAGAGAGATCACTGTTATCCTCCTTTAATTAGCACCTGTGGTGCCCTGTTAATAACAGGCATCTTGCTCAGACGCAATGAATTCATCCAGCTAAAGAGATCCCCATCCCTTGGGGTGGGGTTGGTGAGAAGAAGCTCATTGAAGTGTCCTCGTTGGATTTTGTGCTGGGAAGTGCTGGGAGCTTGCTGAGATAGGACAGTAGAGAGCCCCCCCTGAGCCCTTGTGAGGGCACCCAGAGCCCCCCTGAGCCTTTGGAGGAGTGAAGGGAGCAGAAAGGTCAGTGCAAATCCCGTCAGCAACACGGAGCCAAACGCTTCCCTTGCACCAAGGAGAGTGGGAGAGAGAGAGAGAGAGGAAGAATGGAAGAGTAAAAGAAAATTTCTGCATTCCCTCATCCTTGTATTTTATTGCACTAGGGGTCCCAATTATAAAACCTCTGTGGAGAGGAAGCTGATGCAGCTGCTCTCGGTGAAAAAAGGAGTGACAGGTGAATTGAAACTGTGAAATGTATTCAAGTGTTCAGCAAGAGGGAACGTGTCTCTACATCTCCTGCATTATTCTTAAATGCACAGTGCCTTTTGGGGATTTGGCTGTTTAATTCTCTGTGTGAGCAACCCCATCCTTTCCTGGCTCACCTCTCCGTGTTCATCCATTCCCAGGAGGGCAGGCTGGTGGGAACATGGGCATCGTGGGGGCTCCTGGCCCTGCCCTCTGGCTGTGCTGCAGGTTTGAACAGTGACTTTGGCTTCACTCGGTGGGGTTTATGGTCTGCAGAACAGGGGAACTGTCGGTGTGTGCGCTCCTGAAACTTCCCTGGATTTAAACTAGGGTGGTGGGAAAGGGGATGGGAATGAAGTCAGTGCTCAGCTCCCTTAAAAGCAGTATCCCGTTGTGGAGGAGACTGGAAAAACAGCTCCTGTAGTCTTTCATGGAAGGCTGGTCAGCCTGATCCTTTGGGTTTGCTGTTGTCTCTGCTGGAGGAAGGGGAGGTAAGAAGGACACACGGAGCCTGTGGTCAGTCATCAAATCCCAGAATGGTTTGGGTTGGAAGAGACCTTAAAGCTCATCCAGTTCCCACCCCTGCCATGGGCAGGGACACTTTCCACTAGCCCAGGTTGCTCCAAGACTTGTCCAGACTGGTCTTGGACACTTCCAGGGATCCAGAGGCAGCCACAGCTTCTCTGGGCAACTTATGAGAGGGCCTCACCACCTCCACAGCCGGGAATTCCTTCCCAGTATCCCATCTAACCCTGCCCTCTGGCAGTGGGAAGCCATTCCTCCTTGTCCTGTCCCTCCATCCCTTGTCCCAAGTCCCTCTCCAGCTCTCCTGGAGCCCCTTCAGGCCCTGGAAGGGGCTCTCAACTCTCCCTGGAGCTTCTCTTCTCCAGGTGAACCCCCCCAGCTCTCCCAGCCTGGCTCCAGAGCAGAGGGGCTCCAGCCCTCGGAGCATCTCCGTGGCCTCCTCTGGACTCTCTCCAACAGCTCCACATCCTTCTGATGTTGCACCCCAGAGCTGGAGGCAGCTCTGCAGGTGGAGTCTCACCTGAGGGGGCAGAGGGGCAGAGTCTGGGGCCATCCTTTCAGGGGTGACTCTGCCTTGGCCCCTGTAATCGCAGAAGGTGCTGCAGGGTCGTCGCTCAGCTGGGTAGTGAGACGTAGCCTGGAGCACCTCAGAGGCCATCGCTTTGCTTGTGGGATTAAATAGGGCTCTTTCTTCCCTTTTAGTCTCGTGTGTTGTATTTTCCCTTTCAGTGCTTCTAGGACTCTACTAATTATTAATAATTAAGCTGACGAGGCAAAGCCTGGTTTCTTTCCACTGCATCTAGAGTGGGCCAAGGAGCTCGGCGTGGGAGCTCGCACCGCATCCCACCCGGCACCTCCTGGGCTCAGCAGCCCCTGTGGAGTTTGGCTCGTGGGATCACAGAAGGGTTTGGGTTGGAAGGGAACCTTGAGGACCATCCGGTTCCAAGCCCCCTGTCATGGGCAGGGACACTTCCACTGCCCCACAGTGCCAAAAAGCTGGGCAGCATCGTGGTTCTGGGTGATGGGGCTGAGAGACGAGATACAGAGGTGGGTCTCAGACCTGATGTGGCACCTTGTTGGCCCGTGTTTATCCACGGGTTCACTTTGTATGAGCAACCCCATCCTTTCCTGGCTCACTTTGCCAGGGTTCACTTTGCCAGTAGGAAATTTTTGTTACTTTTCTTGGTTTTCTTTTTCCTCCTCAGGCATCCAGGAGGCCTGTGCAGAGACGAGGAAACTCAGGTTATTCACCACGAGTGGAAAAGCTTCCACTCTCGCTGCAGCTGCTCTTGTAGCCCTCTGGTTGCTCATCAGGTCTCAGCCTGCCCTTAAATCTCCTCGTGGTCCCTCAGAACCTCCACCAAACCTTCTTTGGGTTCGGTCAACATCTCCTCCCTTTCCACGGCCCCGCAGCTGGGTTACAATGCAGGGGCAACCTTCCTGCACAGGGTGTCCTTTCATTGTAGAGCCTCAGGATTTATTTACCTTCCTTTTTCCCCCTCACTCCTGGCTTCCCATCCGTTTTTTTCCCCCCCTTGCCTTGACTGTGGACCGAGGCTCTCCGGCTGTGCGCTGCCCCACTTCCCGACGGCGGGAGCAGCAGCTTTCCCCGTTCAATCCTTGCGTGCAAAAAAGCCAGCATTAGATAATTGCTGGATTGAAAAGAGGCTGTAATTATTTTTGCTTCCAACTACAGGAGCAAAGCAAGCTTGCCAGACTGCTCGGTGGCTGCTGGCAGATGCTCTTCAGAGGGGTATCCCTGCCCTGCCTACATCCCTCCCCACCGTCAGATGGGCCGTATGTCTTTATTTTAACTATTAACTGGTTCCCTCTTCAGATTGCTGCTCTCTGCTGCCCTGGAGCAGTTATGTTTCCCTTCCACCTTTAACGATTGATGGTTGCTCGGCATTTAATATTTTCCCTGTCGTTATTCCTGGTAACTTCTGCCAGAGAGCAGAAGGAAACCCCCCCCAGTAATGCCCGGTGCTTGGGGAATGCAGAGCAAAGGACGAGGCTGTGAATGCACTGCCGGGTTAATGGGGCAGCTCTGGTGATTAAGGGCTCTAACAGAGCCATTATTCTGGCACGAAGAACCCGACAGGAGCAGATCCGTGTTTTTTTTTTTTTCATTTTTATTTTCCTCCTCTAAGCAGCACGGAGACCAGCTGGTGATCTGGGGCGTCCCAGTGCAAGGTCACTGCCCTTGTTGTGCAGCTGCCTGGTCCCTGCAGGTCTCCCCTGGCTCAGAAGGACCTGGTGGTCCCCTCAGTGGGTGGCACGGGGCATCTGCACTTGGGTCTGCAGCAAAATGTGTTAGGGGGTGTCTGGGACCAGGATGGGGCCACAGTCAGGCAGGAGGGATGTCCCTGGTCCTCTGAGATTCGTAAACACCTGCAGGGAGATGTGGTAGGTCGAAAGCTTTTGAGCTGATCATATGGAAGAAAAAGCCCAGCTGTTTCCTAGAGCTTCTGGCCTTTTCTTCCGTTCTGTTTCTAGAGGAAGTATTTGCAGGTTAAAAATCACAGTGCCTTGTCTGGAAGGCCTGAAGTGCTTTGAGGGCTTGGGACTCTCTTTTCCCAACTCAGACAGCTGTAAGGAGTGATCCCTGGCCCATGGCCACCCTTGCACGGTCACCTGCCACTGGAAAGTGACATTTTGTTAAGAAAACCCTGCAAATACTGAGATCCTCTGGCTAAATCTGCATCCTCATCCCCAGCAGATGTTGATGTTTGCCGGTTATGCCTCTGCCAGCAGTGGGGTGAGGGTCTGCCATGGTGCCTGCAAGTTCCTTTTTTCTTTAAAAGCCAGTGAGTGTATCTTGATGAGAGGTTTCTCCACTGCTCAGGGGAAGCTTGGGTAAGCAGAGGGGCTTTGAAATATGGGATTACACTCTAGAGACACCACAACTTGCTGCCATCGCTCACCCGGCTTGCGTTGGGTCCACATTCATCTGTTCCAGCCACTTGGTGCCAAGGGTGTCATTAAGTCTTTTCGCAGCAATAGAGGGTGAAAAAACACAACTTAAATGCTATGTCATTCATGTGTATGTGTTTACCTGTCCAGTTACACTTTCAAAGAGGACCACAGATGGCATCCCCAGGCTGCTCCCGAGGTTCGCTGCGGGACCCCGAGTTCAGGGGGTGTCAGTTTTAAAGGCTTTTTCACAAAGCTAACCACCTATTTTGCCCGAGCAGTTCTGGTTGCCATGAGCTGAAATACTCCGTGGCCCTCTCAGCTGCTCAGCAGGGGGGTGGGGGTTGCACCCTCATTTCTGTGCTTTCTTTGCAGTGTGGTTTACACGGGCAGTCGGGAGGCTCGGCACGCCGCTCAGCCTTTGCAAACTGCTCCGTAACGTTTTCAGGCAAATTAGGAAAAAAAAAAAAGAAAAAAAGGCAGCAAAGGGGGGAGAGGAAGAGTTACAGCTCTCCTTGTCTTGCAGATGGAAAAGGGAGAATTAAGCAGCTGAAAAATGCGGGTGATGCTGCGTGCGTTGGGAGGGGATAACTAATGAGCCTCCGAAAGGTCACGGTTTTGCTCATGGTTAACCTTCAGCAAGCTGTTACGTAGGCAGGGCATGGGCTGCGCTGGTATAAAATGAATCCGTCTCCTCTTCTCTTCCAGGAGAGAGGCTGAGACCTGCTGAAGGATAACGGGGCTGTGCAGCACAGGAGCTCCTCGTTCAGGCTGCGACGGATCAGACGGCGCTTGGCTCCGCCGGGGAAGGACACGCACAAGGGGAAGGTGCTGGAGCTGCAGACGTGGAAACTCGCCGCGCTGAGGGCCGCCAAAAAAGCTGAGTTTTGGCCTGCGAAACGTTTGCTGCCCTGGGGATTTCTGTGTGCCGAAGATGGGGTCTGCCCGTTCCGGAGAGGGAGTGACGAGGAGGGCGAAGCTTTGCTGACCGCCGGGGAGCCCGGACGGCGCCTGGATGCGCTTCACTGGTGGGGAAAACACTGCCAGGACTTGTGGGCAGGGAGGGTTTGGGGCAGTGGAGGGGCCATGGGGCTGCTCTGGGCTCTGCCCCACAGCGGGGCCGGCCGGCTGCCCCGGCACTGAGACATCATCAGGGGCGTGGGGCCGGGCGTCCGTCTGTGCCACCAGCCCCGCGCTCCGGCACTGTCTCCAGGATACCGGGGAAGGGAGACGAGGCAGGGGCTGAGAAACGTAGCAGTGCTGATGATCTCCTAGTCTCAAGAAAAAGAACCTTCCTGTTTTTCTAGGGATCAACCGGGCTGCGTTTCTCCACGCTGCTCCGGAAGTCTCTTCTAAGCCCTTGATTTCTCCCCCCAGTTCAGAACGTTTTGTTTCTCTGTGTGTGTGCGTGTGTGTGTGTGTGTGTGTGTGTGTGTACGTGCTCAGATTTGCTTTCACTCTGTGTCGCCTTGGAAGTGATGGGCTCCCAGCGAGACCACCCCACTTACAAGCACCTGTAAGCAACGATGAGGGGCTCGACTTCCAACCACGTTTCTGACCTGGAAGCTCCGCGACCCTCCCGGCTTTTCGAGTGACGACGGAGAGGGGAGCCGAGATGGCGGAGAAGTGCGACTGCATCGCCAGCATGTACGGGTACGACCTGGGCTGCCGCTTCGTGAACTTCCGCCCGCTGGGCTTCGGGGCCAACGGGCTGGTGCTGTCGGCCCTGGACAGCAAGAGCTGCCGCAAAGTGGCGGTGAAGAAGATCACGATCGGCGACGCGCGGAGCATGAAGCACGCCTTCCGCGAGATCAAGATCATCCGCCGCCTGGACCACGAGAACATCGTCAAGGTCTACGAGGTGCTGGGCCCCAAGGGCGCCAACCTGCGCGGGGACTTCTTCAAGTTCAACATGGTGTACATCGTGCAGGAGTACATGGAGACCGACCTGGCGCGGCTGCTGGAGCAGGGCAAGCTGGCCGAGGAGCACGCCAAGCTCTTCATGTACCAGCTGCTGCGCGGGCTCAAGTACATCCACTCGGCCAACGTCCTGCACCGCGACCTCAAGCCGGCCAACATCTTCATCAGCACGGAGGACCTGGTGCTGAAGATCGGCGACTTCGGGCTGGCCAGGATCGTGGACCAGCACTACTCGCACAAGGTAGGCGGTGCCCGGGGCTGGCTCGGGGAGGGAGGCACGGAATGCTGGCGGGGCAGTGTGTGTGCTGGTGGGCCCTTCTTGGGAGAACTGGCAGCTCTGAGCCCTGCTGGGGTGGTCACTGCTGGTGATCGCTCTCCTTCGCCCCAAGCCAAGCTGTGTTTTCGTAGAATCTTGTCACAGAATGTTCTGAGTTGGGAGGGACCCGTCCAGCCCAACTCTTGAGTGAGTGGCCCATTGGGGGATCAAACCCGCAGCCTTGGCGTTATTAGGACCATGCTCTAACCGCCTGAGCATAGAATAATTTGGGTGGGAAGGGACCTTTAAAGCCCATCTAGCCCGCTCCCCCTGCAATGAGCAGGGACATCTTGCACTAGGTCAGGTTGCTCAGAGCCCCTGAGCCAAACCTGGCCTTGGATGTGTTCCAGGCGTAGCCCAAGGACTGAGCTTTGCCAAGCGTGCCCCAGGGCTCTCCAGTGCTGCAAAGCTGCAAAAGAGGGCACTGGAAGGGTTCAAGTGCCATTCAAGTGTCTTTCATTGCCTTATATCTTATGTATCAAATGTATTCTCAGGTGTTTTATTCCATCCCAGCAGTGGACTGTGAGGAGGCGTGTGTTTGCTTGCTGTACTTAAGTGACTAAGCTCTGTGTTTCTTGCTTTGCTGCTGTTATAAAACACGAGCTGCTGGAAGCACATGGAAAAGGCACCTGGAATGTCTGCACACGCTCTGCTTGGCTTTGTCCTCACCTTGGAGCCAACCTGCTTCTTAAAAACCCAGTTTTGTTTGAGTTACATCCATTTAACATAGGGAGAGAGGGACGGGTCTTTGAGATTCAGTCAAATCCTTTCATCCAAGGTCAAGATCCAAGTGACATGTAAAATTCTTTGGTGTTTGGTGCTCAGACACTGTATGACAATGCAGCAGTGGTGAGTGACCAGGGCAGCCTGGTTTGCTGACAGCAGGCAGCCAGTGTGGGAGGCAGGGCAGGAGAGCTGGTGAGAAGGCTCTGTAACACACAGTCCTGATGCTAATGGACTCTGAAGGGGGATGCAGATGCTTGACGCAGGTTGCCTTCCAGGCTGGAGCTTTTTGAGCTTTTGAGCAGTGCAGGAACACGGCGGAGGCTTCGTCAGCTCGTGGATCCACACGTTGCTGGGAGAAAGCAAAGTTATCCTGTGGTCTGTGCAGTCTGCAGCTGGCTTCTGACTACAGCTGCTGCCTGGTGTTGTAAGATGAGATAAAGTGTATTTCCTTGAGCTGGGTGTTTCCGTGGGTGAGTTCAGAGTCCCCCACGGACCCGCTGTTGTGCCCGGGACGAGGTTTAAATGCGCTTTGCGTTTTCCAGTGGGTTCCTGCCCGGTGTGGCTCTGATTTGGGCACTGTTGTTTTGTGGGAAGGGGAGAGGGAACAGGATGGTGAAAGGACAATCTCGTGATCCTGAAGCTGAGCCCTGTTTTCAAGTCCTGAATCTCGGGAGAAACAAAACGTGGGGAAAAGAAAGGAGGTTGCAGATGACATCGGGGAGTGAGCGCAGCCTGCCTGCTGCCTGCCCTTTCTGTGCTCCCTTGCTCACTGGTTATTTATGACCCAGCTTAGGAGGAGGCTCCTGGCTCTTCAGATGTGTAGTTTGCTTTTTTAAGGAAGGTAAGTCCCACAGAAGACCCCTGCAAACAAGCCAGGGCTCCACGAACACAGAAAGTCGCTGGTTTAAGGAGCGTCCTGTTGTCAGGGACTGCAGGATCGGGGTAGGAGTCATCTGTCCGTGCCTGCTGCACAGCTATTGTTATTTCTAAGCAATTCTCCGTTGCCTTAATAACAGCCAGTGCAGTGGAAAGAGCTGTCAAGGGCTGCAGCTCCGTGGTGGGATGTAACTCTGCAAGATGCCATTGCACGAGCATCCCCCGACTCCTCGTGGGCTGGGGAGGCTGGAGCGTCGCTGCAGAAACACCCGTCAGAGCCTCGGTGTGCAGAGAAAACTGCTCCAGAGCAGAGCTGGAAGCGGCAGCACCGCAGATAACGTCAGATGTTGGTGATCCCTGGCGACGGGGAGGGCTGTGTTTGCCAAAACTGGGTGATGGGCACTGCACAGGAGCAGCGGGAGGGCTTGGAGGGGCCTTGGGGGTCAGTCCCGCCTTTGATGTCTCAGCTGACTCAGAGAAATCAATTCCTTTCTGTATTTCTCTTTCAACCTCCTCCCTCCTCAAGGGCTCATACAGATTTATAAGCTCCTTGGCCCGTGCTCTTGCAGGAAGGGCAGCAGGAGATGGGGGGGGAGCCAGCACGGAGCAGAACAGGGATCCTCACACCCCGACTTTTGGTGCTGTATTTCTCTTTCAACCTCCTCCCTCCTCGAGGGCTCATACAGATTTATAAGCTCTTGCAGAGCTGCCCAAAAGCAGATGAAATCCTGCTCCCTGGTTTGCTTAACTGTCTGAAGACCCTACAAAGCCTTGCAGGAAACCACTACCGTAGAGGTGTAGCTCTGCACTGCCTTCAGAGGTTTGGATCTACTGGGTCTTCGGACAGTTAAACCACAAAACATGCTCAGGGAAACATATACAAGTGCTTAGGACTTGCCCTAAGCATGTTTTGTGTGTGGAATATGCAAATGCTGGTGGCTGCATTCCGCTAACACAAAAAATTACGGGTTTTGTGGTGTTATTTGTCTGAAAGGTCACAGCTCTTCTGACCTGGTGTTCCTCAGACTCCAGACCGTCCTGCTGAGTGATAAAATGGCAAATGAGAACCACGGTAGATTGTGAGCAGGGTTCTAAACGCAGTTTGGAAATACATGTGCCACCTAAATAACAGCCCTACTCTGGTGAGATGTTTTGTTTACATGACTTCCAGCAGGCAGATGTTGAATTAGGATAACTTGTTGGGAAGGGGAGAGCTCTCCAGCTCTGGGAGATGCCATGGACCACGGTCAGGTGTTGGCCTTCACCAGCCTCGAAGCAGAGCAGCTTTGGCTGCTTTTCTCCCCCCCCTTTGGCTGGTGTTGGCTGCTCAAATCCCTTTTTCTGTGTGTTAAAGGCAGCACAGGGGCTTCCCTTTGTCTGAAACCTCCCTGGAACAAACAGGATGAATTTCCAGCTGCCAAAGCCACATCCAGGTCAGGGTCTGCACTTTCACAGGCTGGTCAGACCTGACAGCCTGAATTTTAGCCCTGTCTCAGATATATGCACTTACAAACATCTCTGAGGCACAGAGTATCAGGTGTGGGAGGAGAGGACCCTCGGGAGATGATCCTTTGCATCCCCTCTCTCTGCCATTCTGTCTCTTCCCCAAAGCTCTCTCCATCCAGCCGTGCAGGCTCCTTTCTCTTCCATCTTACTGCTCTTTATCCCAGGGAGTTTATCCCTCTAGAACAACTCCACATCAATCCCTGTTCCTTCGGTCGCTGCTGTTTGTGGTTTGGAACGCTTTGCCATGCACCTTGGTGCCCAAATGGTGAGAGGAGGAGGGTTGGAGGTGAGCATAAGGGATATTTCCAGCCTCCATGAGGTTCTTATTCTTATGCAGGACTGGCAAAGCTGAGCATCTCCTGTTTCACAACCCACCTCCTTAGTGAATTCAAGCATCTGACCTTCCCCACCGGCCCCTCTTTCTGCAGCCTCAGGGTCCTGCCTGCCCCCCCCCCACACCAGCCCCTGCCCTTCAGAAGTTCCATGGTTCGTGTTTAGCTGCCCATCTATCTCTCCACCCCCATTCTTTGTGTCCTAACGAATATCTTTGGCTCCAAAAGAGAGTCCAGATCCACCCGCGCCGAGTCTGTGAGGGAGGGAGGGGTAAAGATGAGGCGCTGCCCTCGCTCAGCTCGTGGTGGGCAGGAGGCGTGGGAGAGCAGGGAGATAGCAAAGCCAGGGCATTAAAAGCTGGCATAAGTGCCGGTGGATGTCTAGACTTTAAAATAATAAATGTTTTGGAGGGCAGGCTCGTCCCTGGCCGTGTGTCCCGTGCGGTGTTGCTGCCCAGCCCCGTGTCAGAGCAGGGACACGGGGTCGGGTGTTCCTGTCTGGAGAAGACAGTGGGGGTGTCTGTTCTGTGGGGATGCAGAGACTTCCTGGGTGTCTTCACTCGGGTGACAGGACCATGAACTAGGACTTTCCTTGTCCTCCCTGTGCTGTGCAGGATTTAGCCGGATTATCCCTCCTGGGGGCCCTTGCCTGGTGCTCCAAAGCTCTTGGGGGAGCAAGGGGACCCCCTCTCCCTTTGCCTGTTGGCAACGTCCCTGACAGAGTTAATTGGCAGGAATTCCACGCCGAGGGAGCGCAGCAGCCCTTCTGGGGGGGGAGATCCTGCGGTAAACAGTTTGCAGACCCAGCTTCAAACCTTTGAAGTCCTCGATTTCGTGGTGCTCGCCAGTCAGCACAAACATAATCGCTTCCAGTTCGTGCGGTAACATAACAAAACTCCCGAGGGGGCCTTCAGAGGAGGTGAGGATGTGGGGTTTTTGCTCCGTGCTCCTCCGGAGAGGACCACCCTCGGCGTTCAGCCCTGGGGCAGCCGCCTGTGGGCCCGTCACGGCCTCCCCGCTGTGACCCCGGCTCGGTCGTTTCTCCTCCTCTGTCCTCTCTGGTGAGACACATGAGCAGTCCTTGCTCCTGAAATAAATGCACCCTGTCATCCCAGAGCCGTGAGGACACACGTCACGTTGCCAGAGCCACACACAGCAGCCGTTCTGTCGTTCTGTTACGGAGCGATGCTCCTGCACACCCGGCGCCTTCCACAGCCCCTCCTGGAAGCGTCTCACCTGCCTTTTGAAGAAAGAAGGTTAAAAACGCTGCTGTGGAGAGGCAGCAGCTTGCTGCTGCTCCAGGATTATTCCAAGAGCTTGGGCTTGTTGCTATTTTGGGTACCCCCCCAATCTGCACCGGGAGCTGACCCGGCTCCCACGGGTGCGGCAGCAGGAATCCCGATCTGGTTGTGGATGGAGCCTTGGATACGCAGGCTGTGGTTGGATCCTGATGGATTTCCGGTTTGTGAGCGCCTGGTCCGCATCTCTGTGGCTTTTTGGCGGCAGAAAGGTGGATTTTAGTGTGAAACACTCTTGGGAGAAGCTCTGGGCTGCAGCGTTAGGGGCTGCCTGGTTTGCGGTAGGGGGGGATCCTGAATTCCCACGTCCCCTCAAGGAAACCTGCCCTTGGTCCCTCCAGCTCCAAGGAGGAGCTCCAGGCTTGGATGATGGTTGCTTTGAGGCCGTGGGCCGTGTGCTGCCATTGGTGTGACCAGTGTGATACCAGGATGCAGCCGAACCTGCCCTAAATTGTTCCTCCTCCTGGTGTCACAAAGAACACACACAAAATCCGTGCTGTGTAAAGATGAGAAAAAACACTCGTTTTTCTTTGCTTTTCGGCTCCCCTCGCTGTGCTGTTTGATATGATGTGATGCTTATCCTACCTGTGGTGAATTCATCACCTCTGTAGATTGCCTGAGCCATTCCCACACACGCTGGAGGAGCAGGGGAGAAGCAGGAAAATGATACTTGAAAATTGAGAACAAACAAACAAAAAAAAAAAGTAGCATGGGAGGGCTTGGACTTGAAACCACTTCTATTTTTCAATTAACTCAATTATATTGATTTTTGAAGAGATTCCAGTGGTTCTTCAGTGCAGAAAGGGCTGCGCTGAATCCACAGAATGTTGTCGTGAGGATGAATGTTCCATCTTAATTAGAACTAATTAATATGCTTCTGCTCGCCGTCTTTCTGTCTGGTTGAATCCACATAAATGGTAAAATTCTTGTGACCAGCCCTGCCTTGCACAGGGGACGGCTGGAAGTGCTCGGGCTCCCCACCTTGGCACCACAGGTAGGAGCTGAGCCACAGATGGGGATGGAGCCTCATCCCAGCACCCTGCAGCTGCCTGATCCCGGCTCCCCAGGGCTGTGGTGGCATTTCTCCGTGGAAATAATAATCCACAGGAGTGTAGCTACTTCCTTGAAGCAGTAGGAGAGGAACTTCTGCATGTATTTTATAAAAGTGAGGGCCTAGCCCATGATTTTAAGCCACGGTGGAGGCAGAGCAGACTGCTCAGGACTGGGGTGCTCTGCTGTCCAGTTGCTCTCACCGGAGCACCTCGTGCCAGATTGCAAAAGTCTTGGTTTTTCAACCCTCCCATCGCTCCTTCCCGGTGTTTTCCCCCTGAGAAAAAGGAGGGATGAGGCAGAGCCCAGCAGTGGAACGCTCTGGGAAGCAGTGTGGGGGGGTCCACGAGTGGTTGGGACGAGGAGAAGCTGCAGGTTGCTCCTCCCCGTGGGTCCCTCCCGTGCTTGGAGGTGGGTGGTCCAAGGGCTGGGTTGTTCAGCAGAGGGGAAAGAAGGGAGGTGACATTCAGACACACGAGGGGAGCGCCACAAGAGGTGCTGCTGACTGATCACCACCAGGAACCCCACGCAGCAGGATGTGTCCGGAGTCTAGAGCACTCACTGAGGTTTTTTCGCAGGGAATTTTCTCCAATACGTCAGAAATGCCCGGAGAGGAAAATGTTTGGCTTGTTGCGACTTACAGATATTTGCAGTGTATTGCTCATGCATTTTGCATGGTGCACACACCCCCGAGGACTCAAATCCATCTTGCTGTCAGAGAGCAGTGTTAAATCCGAGAGGAGAGTGTCATCCTTTTGCTGGGAAAGAGGACAAATCGCTCCAGCTACGAATTGCCCTGGATTACAGCCCTCAAAGTTTATTTTCTCGGGATTCTCCAGTAAATACCGGCGTCTCTTGTTGTTGGGGATGATTGCAGTAGCTGAGAAGTGGTGGTTTGATCGGATAACAAAGCCTGGGGGCTTTTGTGCTGGTTCTGATTGAGCAGCATTAGCGAAATAATATAGCGGCATTAAATGAAACTTCTCAGCTAATCAGTCTCCATTACAACTTGTCGTAAGGAGGCCAAAATTAAAATGTTCTTTTAGAAGCAAGCCCTCAGTGATTAAGAGCCCCGCGCATTTGGAAGCTGGCACAAAAACCTGCGCTGGGGGGGAAGAGGAGGGTGATAAAACCTCGTGGTGTTTGTGGTGGTGCACTGCTCTCGTGTTTGGGTGGAGAGATGTATCCTGTAACATCCCAGGAGATGCTGCACAGCACAACTGCAGCTTTATTGCAGTCGAAAACGGCCTGTGAAACCAAATGTGGGTAGGGATGGAGTTTTTAACTAAGCTCTTATACGTGAGCTGCGTTCGTGCTGCCGTTGCATTTTGGCATTCTCCAAGTGCCTCGTGGCATTTAAAGGCAGTTCAGCTCTATAACTTAGTTTTATTTTGCCACTTCTGCTGCGTTTCAATCCACCTCCTTCTGCTAATGCGCTGTACTTGACATGGAAAATGCCACTTGTGAATATTCCAGTGTTATCCCGGTGAAAGGGCCATATCCACGTCCAGCCCCAGAGCTCGGGAGCAGCAGGAGCTGGGCCATCCCCTGGCATGCCAGTGTCATTTACAGGCTTGAACACGTCCCCTTGGTTTCAGTGGGACCTGCTTGGCACTTTTGGTGCATTCCCTGGGCGAGTTCAGGAGCGGGAGGGACGTGGCCCAGAGGGTGCTGCTGAGAGCTCCTTTAAATCCTGGTCGGGCATCCCGACTGACCACCCTGCTGTGAGCAGAGCAGGACAGAGGATGGGGGTCTGCCCCACCAGCAGGGTGACAAGGGAGGGAGGGGATTTATTGGGCCAGGCTCAGGCTCAGTGCAAGCTTTCCTATCTCTGCACCATCTCGATGTTCCCCAGAAGGGCTTTCCCACTCATCCCATGCCGTCTTATTTTCAGGAGTCTTGGCTAGGAGCCCTTGGCAGCTACGTTACCCACTCAGCGATGCTGTAAGACATCTGCTAGCCCAGGAGGCTTTCCTTCCACGTGGCACTGACGTTCCTCCCTAAATCTGTTTCTTTGAACAATTCCCTTGTTTATCCTGCGTGGGTTTGTCCGCAGTTCCCAGGGCACGCGGGGTTTGCTGCGGCAGCATCCCGAGGGCTCAGGTGGGGTGAACTCACCAGGCTTGTGTGAGAGGGTGGATCCTGCTGAGTGCATCCTCTGGGCTCTGCCCTCCTGGAGCCCCACGTGCTCCCTGTGCCACCTCTGCTCGGGTCTCGTGTCCCTCCTGGCGCCCGCGGGGCTGACCCGGTGGTGGCTGCTCTGGCCTGGGCTCCCCTGGGAGCTCCTGACCTTTTAAAAATTCGTTTTTGGCATCAGCGCTGGAAGCTGGATCCATGGGAATTCAGCAGTACGTGGGTTGCTGTTACCAGCAGTTTGGGTAGCCGTGGAAGGACTACAGATACGGGACTGACTAGAAATGGAATGAGAGAAAGATTGCAGACTGGTAACCTTTGGAAACTAAGCACTGTGCTTGGGGTCCTGGGCTGGGAAAGGTTTCCATGGCACACTGCTGGTTCTAGCAGGGACCCAGGAAAGTACTTAAATAATGTGCTTAACTTCCAAAATGTCTCAGGTGGGGGGATTGGGATTTACAGAATACATCTGAGTACTCTAAGGGTGACCTGGAATAACTCGTGCAGGTGTGATCTGCAAATCCGTGCTGCCGAAGCCATCTGTCCTTTGCAGAACACGCTTCAATACCATGGTGACAAAACAGCTTTGCCTCCCGGAGCACTGAAGTATCTCTGTCTCCAGTGGCGTATCTCGTGTCTTTGCTTCCTTGCACAACAGAGAACCAGCCCCCAGCCTGCCTCAGGTGCAGCACAGGCGTGTGCTGGGCAGGTTCTCCCGCGGGATCCGGTGGCGGGGCCGCGGCGGGCGGCGGGGGCTGGCCGGGGAGGAGCTCTCCTTGCTGACCTCCTCCCTCTCTGCTCTTTCAGGGTTACCTCTCAGAAGGCCTGGTGACCAAGTGGTACCGCTCCCCCCGCCTCCTGCTCTCGCCCAACAACTACACCAAAGCCATCGACATGTGGGCGGCCGGCTGCATCCTGGCCGAGATGCTGACGGGAAGGATGCTCTTTGCTGGTAGGTTTCTGACCCCTGTTGATTCATTTTTTTTCTTTTTGCTGCCTCCTTCCTCGCTGCCCAATTCTGAGGCTTTCTAGCAGGGGCAGAGGGAATCCCCCCCCTCCCCTCCTTTCCAGCAGGGATCCTGCGCTTGGTTATTAGGCATGAGGGGTGTCCCCAGAACAAGCCTCACTTGTGCAGCCCCTGCTATTAGAGGGTCCCTTGGTTGGTGAGAACTTCACGTAGGGATAGAGAATAGTTTGGTTTTCGCTCAGGCTTCCTGTGTTTCCCTGGGAAGGCCATGTGGTGGGCTGGGTGTGATTGCACCCTGTGGGTGCCCGGGGCTGGCCGGGGTCGGCGGTGCCTCCGTGCCAAGCCTCGCCGGGCAGGGACTGCCTGCCTGCTGCCAAAAGGAAAACCTTGAACAAAGAGCAGTTCTGATGAAACAACAAAACCTTTTTCTGTTTCTGCGTTTCCAGCAGAAAATAAGAGCTTTTTGTTGGGAGGAAGGATGCTAAAAAAAAAAAAAACAACAAACCATAGGGTGGCATAAAAGGACAGGACATAATGGTGCCCTGTCCCGAGAGTTTTGTACTCTAAGCCGTGGATTCAAATCGTGATGATGGATTTCTTCAAGGTATTTCTTTTCTTTGAGTGTAGACATTTGAATGCCACTGCCCATTTTCAGCCATTCTCAGGATTTTCCTGTAAGCAGGTGCTGGAGCTGTAAAGGTGCGGTGCAAGGAGAAGAAAGCAACGGAAGCGCAGCAAGAAGCTTGCAGTTGTCACTTGCAGCATTTGAAACTCAACTCTTGGTGCTCCCGAGCAGCAAAAAAGTTATTTAATACAGTCCCAGAACTGCTACTGTCAGGAGCAGAGCTGTGCTTCCCAAGCTGGGACGTGGAGCTGTTCATTCAGGGGTGAAGCAGCTGTTGAAGGAGCTGCTTCCCTGCCCGGGGTCTGCAGCAGTGCTCCCCCTCCATCAGCCTTTAGTGTTCTGAATGACAAGGTTTAACACGTTTTGTGAGCAGCTGTTTTTTGCGGGGTTGTGTAAATAAATGATCAGACCCATTAATAATGGAGAAGGGCTTCTTCTTCACGAATATTTCAGCGCGCACCGCAGAGCTCTCCGCAGCCAGCGCTTGGTTGCAGCTGCTCTGCTGCTCCCTCTCCCACTCCTGCTTGCAGCTTCCATGTTTCTTTTGTGAGAGCTGAAAAATAAGCAGTCGGTGTGATTTTGAGAAGACCATTAAAATTGCCTCCTGTTCCTGCCTTCCTCTCGTTCCTCAGTCTCCCCGAAGTTTTCAAATCCAGGGGCTTCAGCTTTGACAATTACGCCTCCAGCCTGGCTGCTCCTGCTGTTTCCTCAGGGTGTATTCCAGGAGCAGGGACATCTCCACGTGCCACTGGTCCTTGCAGATGCAGGCCCTTTTCTGGTGTCTCTGGGAGATGCTGAACCCCAGGGTAGAAGTTACGTTGGCTGGCACCGCTGAGGTGTCCAAGCTGGTCTTTAAAGCTCATTTCACAGTCAAGGCAGAGGCAAAAATAGCCCCAGGATGGGGTTCATCCGGCCTTCTGTTTGCTGCCTGCCTTAGACAGGGACAGAATGTGCCTTAGAAATATTTATGTGTCCAGTAATGCTCATTAAGAGCGTCCAGAGGACAAGCAGACATGCCCATGCTGGTGTTACACGTGGCTGGAGGTGAGATCAATCCCGTCCTGCTGCCCGGGCAAGATTGCCCCAGAGCAGCCAAGAACCTGCTTTACAGGCTGGTTCCTGAGAATCCGCGGCAGGTTGGAGATGAGGAGATGGGATTTGGCAGATCACAGGCTGGGCTCAGCCAGGCACATGCTGTGAGCATCCCTTCTTCTCTGCTTCCCAGCCCGGTGCAGCCACTTAATGAGCCCCCAGATGCTGGCAGGATACCCGGTTAATGGGTGGGGAATCAAAACCGAAGCTCAAAATACATATTCCTTTTTTTTTTTTGGTTGCTTTAAAAATAGCCCGTAGAGTTGTTATGGGAAGGCCCTGGCCTTATGCCCTATTTTCCCAGCCTCCTCCCATGCCAGTAAGTAAAGAAAAGGCCAGGGTGGGAGCCTGGCAGCAGGCAGGATGACCGTGGTGTCCACCTTTCATCTGCTGCTGTCCAAAGAGCAGGAGAATAGAGGGAACAGGTAGAATCTAACAACAGGGGTTCATCTTTGGTTCTGCTTTTCTCCTCTCTGCCTGGGAGAAGGAGTTTACCCCCAGCCAGCTGCAGGATGAGACTTTAGGAGAGTCCTGGGTCACCAGCAAACACCCCATGGGAAGTAACAGTGATGCAGCTCACAGAAAGCTGCAAACCTGCAGTAATTGCCTTCCACTGGATAAATGGTTTTTTGAGTGTGCATCAGTGGCACGATTTAAATGGAATGCTTAGCATAAATCAATATAATTAACTCGGTAGTCTATCTGGGGTGCTTAAGCAACGCAGGTAAATTAAGGTGATCGGTTATTAGGAATTAGACGTCACTCGCCGCTTCCGTTCTCCTGCACAAATTAATGAACGTCCAGCAAAGAGGGACCCCCAGGCCTGTTCCCCGTGGTGGGAGGAGCAGCTTCGGGCTTGGCAGAGCCCTGGGAGGTCACGCAGCAAACTTGGTTGTCCCAAAGCTTGCAGGAGTGAAGCACTGTCTCCACCAAGCTAAAATCCGGATTGCAGATCCTCGGAGAGCTCCCCATCACGAGCAGCGTGGAAAACAGGGAAGAGCACCCGTAACTAAGCAGCTACAGCTCCCTCCAGTGACTTTTTCACCTTCTGCTGCTGGAGCTTGTCTGAAAGCATCGTCGGTGGAAGCAGGAGTAAAATAGGAGAGAAGAAGTAAAAAGGAGAACAAGGAGAACAGATCTGTCCTTGCAGATCTCCACGGGGTTCGCCAGTGGGGCTGTGCCAGAGCTGGAAGATGGCACAGGGACTTTCCCCATGGGATCAGGGCTTAGTCACAGGGCTTGGGTGCTTCCCCAGGAGCTGGCTGCCAGCCTGCAGACGGGTTCCCTTTTCCAAGATGTGATGCAGAGCTGCTCGTTCTCTCCTCGGGCAGCGGCAGCACGTCGCGTTTATTCTGCCTGTAGTTCATGTTTTTCTTTTCAGGAATTAATGCCTTCAGAAAAAGGTCCCTGGGAATTACATAAATAGAGGATAATGGAGGAGCATTGTGTTTCCTGAGAGCCATAATTCAAGGCTTCCAGCGTTGCATTAGCAGCTTCTTTGTGTGGCTGAGCACGGTGCCTTTTGGCTGCCAGGTGCCCTTGGTGAGCAGTGGCTGGGGCTGAAGGAGCAGCCACCAAAGCCTTTGTGACTCTCAATGCCCAGTAATTTTGGTCACAGTTCGGGAATTAGCCTGACTAACAAGGTGTTGGTTTCCCAGCAGTTATCTTTATTTTCCCCTGGAGCTGTGCTGCGAATCTCTAAGTGACCTAAAATGAGTTTTTCCTGTGGGAAAGTGAATTTATGTTGCTAGGATTGATGTTGGAAGGGCGTCCCTCTGCCTTTTGTGCTTTCCCTATTGCTTTATTTTGTTCTGAGTAGTTGATGTGAGTGGACATGTGGTGTGATGCTGACCAGCTGGGCTAATGTCAGTGTTGCTTTGGGGCTGTCTTTAAGTTCGCTGCCACGTCCTGGCTCTGAGCTCTGCCTTTTGGGGGAAAAGTGGGTAAAAGTGGTCGTGAGTGCGTTGAACCAAACCTGGTTGGAGTGATGAGGCCGTGGTGGATGGAGAGACCCTTTCCCAAGGGTCTCATTCCATTGTCAGTCATTTCCTTGATGATTGACAACGCCCTTGGCCAGGGTAGTTGTGTTTGGGTATGAGCTCCGTGGGTGTGAGCCTGGAAACCTCCTACAGACCCACAGGGAGCTCTGGGCTGGGGAGGGGAGCCCCTGTGAGGTGCCAGGGACCTCCAGAGGACAGGGTTGCCTCGGGGCAAGTGGTCTCCACCATCCCCTGTGAGTTGGCCTCTCCACCCTCCTCACTGGAAGCACTGTGCCATAAATGAGCCTGACTCCTCTTGCTGTGGATCAGCTGGGCATTACCTGCCGGTGAAGCCACCTGAAATCCTTGACTTGGGACAGCAGGGACTCTGTAGCCCAAAAATCCCCGTGGGTTTGCCTGCCCCAGCCAGCTCGCTGCCTAAGTGGCTCGTCCTGCTTCTAAATGACAGAATATTCATAACTGGCTTTCCTGGCAGGCAGAAAATCAATAGTGCAGCTCCGTGTTTCTACCAGGCTGTTTCTCTGATTTACCTTCTATGTCTCATCTCCCCTGCCTGTTCTCTGCCCGTTCAGGGGGCCACGAGCTGGAGCAGATGCAGCTCATTCTGGAGACCATCCCCGTCATCCACCAGGAGGACAAAGAGGAGCTGCTCAAGGTGATGCCCATGTTCATCAACAGCACGTGGGAAGTGAGGAAGCCGCTGAGGAAGCTGCTGCCCGAGGTGGACAGTGAAGGTACAGTGCTGCCCGCTGCCTTTGGCAGTGCCCTTCTCCTGGGGCTTCCCCTGGCTGTCATGTTCCCAGGCCTGCTTCCTCAGGCTCCCGCAGGAATTGCCCTCAAGGGGCAAGTGCGTGAATGCTGGTGGAGAGGATTCAGATATTGTCAGTTGCTCCTGTAGGTCACACATCCCTCACAGAGCCTCCAGGCCCTGCTGACCACCCCACCAGGGGAGGTGAGGGCTGCAGGACAGCACTCAGGACGCTGTAGCTTGCTCACAGGTCGCTCCTAAGGGTGAAACAGTCTTCCAAGACTATTCCAAGGTGCCTGCCTGCCTTCCCATGCCTCTCCTTGGGCTGTAAGCGGGGGGCTCAGCCCAGAGGTTCTTTTCAAGCCCTGTTTGTTTCGTTCCTGTGGTTTTTGCATGAACAGTACAGCAAGACACATCATTTTACTTCACGTGTGTCCGAACGCCGTGAGATGGTTGCTGCAGGAACACTGTCCACGTGCTCTCCTGAGCTCCTTCCAAGGTTAAACCAGCAACCTGCCAGTTTTGGGGAGACGTCAGGACCAAGCCCAGCTTATGTTTGCTGGCGTAACTCTTCAATATAAGACATCCAGCGTCTGCTCTTGGCAACGCGATATCCGTCAGCCCCGGGGTGCCCAGGGAGCACGTCAGCCTCCGGCACGCAGGGGCAGATTTATTCCCTGCCATTACCGCGGGGAGAAAGGTCACCTGCGCCCCTCGCATAATTCACGGTCGTTTTCCTGCCTCCCTGACCCGCAATATATCGTAACATTACAAATTGTAACGTGTCGTTCCACCGCGCCCCGTGCCCGCAGCCGGTGACCTTACGGAGCTATTGATTCCCTCCCACTTAATTAGTCCGAGTGATGGAATAATCTCGCGGGAGACGGTCGGATATTGGTTAATGGTGAAGCGCTGAGGCGGTAGGCAGGGCTGCCCTTTCTGCTGAGTGACTTTGCCCCCGAGGAAACTGTCCCGCTCACACGGTTACACCTTTAGTGGGGATGTTCCTGAAGGTGCAGCATGAAGTTGTAACTGGAGAAAGGCGTGTTGCTGTTTGTGATGTCTGAACTCAAAGAAAGAATCAGCTGGATAAGCAACAACTTAAGTGACAAAACAGTGATTTTGTCTTTTCACATAGCCTCGGTAAGAAGAGTCGTCAAAGAAATCACAACAAGCCCCCTGCGTTTAGATTTAATTCCAGTGGCCACTTTAATTGCACTGAAATTTCCTCCTCCGTCACTGTAGAGAGAGTTCGTGCACTACAGTCTTTCTAAAATAATTTCTGTCACGCAGAATTCTTTAAATATTAACGTGTAAAATATACTTACGGCGTTGGTCATGCTGAAGGCTTTTAAGAATTGTGGTAAATCTAATCCACTTCAGCTGCATGGAAAGATGTGAAACCAGTTGCCCGCAGCGCAGTGTGCCCGTCGGATGGATCCAAGAGCGTGGAATCAAATCCCGACACCACCCAGGGGCCTTTTTTGGGGGTGTGATTCACCGTTCTGCTCGGGATCACGGCGCTGGGTGTGACACACACACGCCGTCCCGTGGAGGCACGAGGATGCTCTCACAGTCATTCCTCCTGCCTTGCTGGAGGAGGTGACACCTGAGGGCTCCTGTGGTGGATGAGATGGATGGATGCAGCAAGGACAGGAGTGCCTGGTGTGGGTGCACTTGGGGTGTGGCCTTTAATTCCTTTAATTCCTCCCTGACTTTGAGGCGATTTGTTATGGGGGGTTCCACGAGACTCGTCCTGGGAAGGGCGCTGCTGCTGCTTCAGAGGAATTAGTGAGCTGGTTTTCTCTGTGCTCCACAGCTATTGATTTTCTGGAGAAGATACTGACATTTAACCCCATGGATCGGCTGACGGCCGAGATGGGCCTGCAGCACCCCTACATGAGTCAGTATTCCTGCCCCGAGGACGAGCCCGTGTCCCAGCACCCATTCCGGATTGAGGACGAGATCGACGACATTCTGCTGATGGAGGCCAACCAGAGCCAGATGTCCAACTGGGACAGGTAAGGTGCCCCAAGGGTGGGCCAGAGACCTTAAATTCTTAAATTCTTGAGGCAGAACTTGACTGGTGAGTCCCTGACCTGCCCTTGCCTGGGTTCCATCACACGTGTTCCAGACCCATGAAAGGCACCTGTGCTTCCTTCTTGAGCCCATATTGTGATTCTGGCCCGAGCTGGCACCTCACCAGACCCAACGAGAGGTTCATCATTGATTTCCTCAGGGAGCAGGTGTTGAGTCTGCACGTCCCAGTTACTGCGTACCTTTCTGCTTTTGGGTTTTATTCACAGCCTGTATTGTCACTTGAGTTTAAGTGGCTCTACGGCCCTTCCCTCTGTCCTCTTTTCCTATAATGCAGGTTATACAATAATGTAATTCTCTCACCTTTTTGGGGACAGGGCCTGGTTTGAAGCACTGTATTTATCACTTTTTGAGGTGCCCGAGCACCAGAGACCATAGATCTGGGGGTCTTGTAAAAAATCCTTAGTTGTGTTGACGTTTAAATGGTTTGCTGAAAGCCACGCTGGAAGTTCAGAGCAGGTCAAAGCTTTGAGCTGAGGTCTCTAATGTCCTAGATGATTACCCCAGTTACTGGTCCAGTCCCAGCACTGGAGCAGCTAGGACAAAATAAGCAGCTGGGAATTAACTAGGTTCATTTTTCTACAGAGCTCCTTCCAGCTGAGCGGGATGAGCTGGCTGAGGATGTCTGCAGCTTGGTTCCTCTCTGCACGGCAATTTAACCTCCTTGCCTTCTTAATACACTGTATTTCACCAGCACTGAAAAAATTACCTAAAGAAATCCCTTGCCTTCACTATTATTAATCTCTTTACCTGAGTGAGCATGTGCCAGAGTGGAGGCTGCGGGGGACAACCAGGTCAATTAGGTGAAGAGGAAAGCTGGAAGCTTTCCTCAGGATACCTGTCTTCAGTATATCCCCACAGCTCCAGCGTTCCTGTCAGTTATAGTCCCCAAAGCAGCAAATCAGTTGGTGGAGGTCACCTTGTCACCTTTTTATCTCTTGGCTTTCTCGGTTTGGCAGAGGAAGCTGGGACTTAGAGTGTCCTGCCACCCGGCTGGACGCATCTGCTGCGGGGCTGTAAAGTTTGCAAAGCAAGCCAAGCGTTTTGGAGGCAAGAAATGATTTTGCCTGTGTGTTGTGGGGCACCTGAAGAGAGTTTTGTTGCCGTGACAGAGCCCCAGTGCCTGGGCTAACAAGTCTTTTAAAGGCAGCTCAGTTAGGAAACAGTAAATTAGATGTCACTTTGAAAACCGTGGCTAAGAATGGGTGTTGTCAGGTTAATTGCAGTCAAGGGAGTTAAACTGATTTGAGAAGTTATCACTTAGCAAGGTGACCCTTCAGGGATGCTCTTGGTCCCTGAGGTCAGAATAAACTGGTGATGTCCAGTCTCAGTGGGGACCAACAAGGAGCCCTCACACCATGGTACTTGTGGGCTGAGGGACAGTTTGATTACTGGTGTTGTTAATTGTGTTTTAATCCCAAGTGGAGGGAAGGTGACGAAGGGCTAAAGGAAGGGGCCAGTTGGTTTGGTTGTTGGGCTTTTATTCCAGCTCTGGGCCCCATCTCAGATGGGTAAATTACTCACCCCACTGGCTTTTTAACACACGAGAATAAGGTCTCTGATATCAATAAGGCATTAGAGAGCTGTAGGTAAGTGGTAAATCAGAGAGCAAAAGGCAGAACTACCAGCAGCAGCTGATACTGGTTTGAGCACTGCTGCTTCCAACAGAGCCACTGTCTGTGTGTCTTTCACAGGTATCACATAAGCCTCTCCTCTGATTTGGACTGGAGGCACGACAAGCACCACGAGATGGATGAGGTTCAGCGGGACCCCCGGGCAGGGTCTGAATCCACCGCTGAGGAAGCGCAGGTCGACCCACGGAAATACTCACAGAGCAGCTCGGAGAGGTTCCTGGAGCTGTCCCACTCCTCCATGGACCGAGTGTTTGATGCAGACTGTGGGAAATCGTGTGATTACAAAGTGGGGTCGCCTTCCTACTTGGACAAACTGCTGTGGAGGGACAGCAAACCCCACCACTACTCAGAGCCCAAGCTAATCCTAGATTTGTCCCACTGGAAAAGAGCGACCATAGCGCCCGCAGCTGAGCTGTCGCTGGAAGAAGAACCATCCAACCTCTTCCTGGAGATCGCCCAGTGGGTGAAGAGCACGCAGGCGGGGCTGGAGTGTCCCAGCTCCCTGCCCGAGATCCAGGAGCGGAGCCTGCCCTCTTCCCCTCACCGCCTGCGCAAGGAGCCCGCCGAGGTCAGCAGGGAGGCGGACCCCGAGTTCGACCTGGACGTCTTCATCTCCAGGGCGCTGAAGCTTTGCACAAAACCCGAGGATCTTCCGGACAACAAGCTCAACGAGATCAACGGGGCCTGCATCTCCGAGCACCCCGGGGAGATGGTGCAGGCAGAGGTGTACCAGAAGGAGCGGTGGTGAGGGGGGAACCCCCGCTGCGCCTCCCTCTCCCTCTCGGGCGGTGTGGCCGCTGCCCGGGGGCCGAGTGGCTTCCCCACTGTCATGGACCATCCGCTTTTCACACTGTACCAAATGCCTTTTTCGGAAAAAGGCGAGCACAAACCACACACACGCCCCTCTTGGTGCCTTCCAAGAGGTGCGAACGAAATACTGAGTTTCTTATACTGCCTTAACACTCTTGCCTTGCAATCCTCTGGGACCTGTTTGAAGCTTAAGCGTGCAGGGGGGAAAAAAAATGACAGTACGTGGTAGGTTTACAAACAGAAGTCAAGTCAACTTCTTGAACCCTTCTTTTTCTATAGCAACTTAAAATGACGAGGACAAAAATTTTTCGGTGTGGTCAGATAACCACGTCGTGGTTTGACAGGCTCCCAAAACAAGAAACTTCGAGCTCCTCTGAGGCACCTGTGTGAGCACAGGTACGGAGAGAAGTGGTGCCAGGCAGTGTCTGTGGCCGGCTGTCGGTCGGCAGAGAATGGAACTAGAGGTAGAGTTTGGCCATCAGACAGAAAATAACTCTTGGAGAATGTTAACGGGGAAGAAATTTGACCCACAGAGTATGGGCCACTTGGGGATTCGTTTTTTTTTTTTTTCCGATAGGAAGACGAAAATTTTTGCCAGGCGCGTTCTCCTGGTTCGGTTTCTCACACCTAAAGTTTTCACCTTGTGGAGCACCGTATGATGCATTTCAGTGTGTAACAACCTGGTGCTGCGAGTCCTGCCTCGGGCATCTGCCCAGCAAGACCAGCAAATCCCAGTGGAAAGGGCTGGACGGGAGCTGAGAGCCAGGAACAGGGTGTCCCACGGTGTGATGCTGCCCGGCACCACCAGCTACACACACTCAGCGAGGGCACCCACCTTTCCTGTCAAAAGAGGAATTAAAACACTACTATTTTTACCTTCTGACAAAGAACCTGTGAAGGAAACAACAGTTCCTGTGGCATTAGAGTCATCGCTGGCCGCTTTGCTTACAGCTTCTTTGGGAGGTGCTGGCGTCAGCAGGCAACCCAGCCTGGTGTGTAAATAGACAAAAAAGACACAACTGATCTACTGTAACTTCTGTTTTCATCCACACTTCCGAGCACCTTAATTATTAATCGGCTAACGAGAGTTTGTATATGGAAGAAATGTTCTATACTTATATTTAACCAAACTCGGCAGTTTTTTTAGGTGGAAAAACCTGTAAATAGCGTGATAAAAGAGCCGACCTCTGCTTTCCTTGCCGCTGTGCTGCGCAGCCCAGTGGCACTGCTTCCATTTGTAAAAGAGGAACTACTGTACTTAGGAACTCCGAGGTCCGTATTTAACTGCTCCTATACCAATTATTTCCACCCTCTTAGCAAGTAACCTACTAAATACTCTGAGATGTGAAGAAAACTCATGTGAGATCAGATAACTAACAGCAGCATTTGCTGTATTAACCCTGGTTTCTCGTCCTGGTGGGATCAGGTGCAGGCTTAGCTGCAGGAGAGCTTGTGCTGGGCCTTGACAAGCCCAAAAGCATCTTCCTACTGTGAAGAGCTCGCCTTGGGGTGATGGAAACGCCGTTCCTCCAGCTGATTAGCAGCATAGGTGTGAAGGCTGCCAGCTGCACGGATGGGATGGGGTGAAAGTCCTGGGAAACGGGCGGAGAAGGCATTTGGAAGGCAAAGCAGTTTGTCTCCGGTCTTTGCTTTGAGCATTTGGATGTCCCCCAGAGTGGTTTAGGGAAAGGGGAGACGAAGGAGAAACGGAGGGTTTTTCAGTGTGTCTCAGATAATTGATATACCTCAGCTACAGCTCAGCACTTTTACTGGTGGTGGGAGAAATTCAGACACCGAGAAGAAGCATCGACCTGTGCGTTGGAGCGGATCCCAGCCCCGGCAGCCCACGGCTGGCTGCCCGTGGTCCCTCTCAGCTCTGCTGTGTGCCCAGCAGCAGCCAGCAAGGGCTGGGAACAGGGCTGCCAGGCTCCAGTGAGTGTGTGCCAAGGGAGGAGGGGGTGGCAGCAGCCACAGTTGTGCCCCACCACTCCCTGGTGCCGCCCGGGAGAGGAGCCGACGACGCCCCATCCTCTGGCGGGAGACGGATGTCTGGGGGCCAGTGGAGTTCAAACCTGGAGATTGTTAAGATCAGCAGCGTGACACCTGGCTTTTAAAACTCTCTTCTGACAGATTTAACAGCTGTTTTTGCCGCCGTTGGGCTGAGCAGGGAGACGCGCTGACGCGGGGAGTCGTCGGCGGTCAGACCGCGCCAGCGTTTTCCTCGGCACCGGCCGCCACGTCCTCCGAAACCAGAAGCCATTTTCCGCGGGTTGCTACGTCCTCACCAGGGGCCTACGGGAACTATTTGTTGTGGCCATGAAAGAAACAGTTTTGCTCGTGAATACTGTCTTGAGGGCCCACAGTTTAAAGTGTAACATTAACTTCACGAGGAGTGTGTTGCCGCCACTCCAGATTTTCCATGTCGCTTCATGAACTGTTATTTAATGTTGTTCTAAAACCTCAGCGTCACATGCTGGGTAAAGGGGATAAGAGAGATGGCTTTAATTTGTTACCTGAGTGTGCTCAGCTATCACAAGCCAGATCTGTTTTTCATCTATAACAATAAAATGTAAGGCCTGAGCCTTCCTTGCGTGGCAGCGTGTAAATTATTTCGCTTACCGTGAGGCTTGAAATGTTTGTTCCAGTTACTGGTGTCTAGGTTTCTTTTTACAAAGAGTTCATTTAGGTTGGAAAAGACCTCATGGAACACTCACGAACACCTGCACTGCATGAATATTTGCATGCTGGGGTTGTTTGGTGTTGGGTTGCTTTTCGCCCGGTTTTGCTCTGCCCGAGGGCTCGGGGTCACGGGGAGGGAACTGAGGCCTTGTCACCAACGTGGTGACTTCTGCACAAAGTGATGCTTCTTGCAGTTTGAGGAGTCGTTTCAATGCAAGATTGCCCATCAGGTATTTCAATAAACGTGCAGGTGGCACTTCCTGAAAGGTAACAAAAAAAAAAGGAGCACTGCTGTCGTTAATGGTACGGTCTTGTTGAGTCACGGAGGCCACGTGGCACTGGGATGGGTGGACACCCTGGATTTAGAGATGCGGGTCCCAGCCCTCGTGGCCAGCCTTTTACAGGGTTTTATTGGAAAGAGAACAGAGGGAGCAGAAAACACTCTCCCTGAACCTGCTGTGGTGGCCTCTGTGCAAGGATCTGTCCTTCCACCACAGCCACACACTGGCTATAAGCCTGGGCTTGGGAATCCATGGGGGAGATGATTTAGGAGCTCCTTCGAATGTCAGAATGATGCCTCTGATGGTTCTGCTGCTGATTGTTCTTCCCCAGTCACAAATATGTGACTATTTTTACTGCAGTTTATTTTTAATCACGTTGGGATCTAGCAGCTGCTACACCATCACAGAGCTGCACTAACCAGATCTTCAGAGGTTTACCATTAGAGTGATGAAAAAAATCAACTTCAGCTTGCCTTTAAAGGGGCTTTAGGGACAATCCTGGGAAGTCTTTCCTATGCAGATCTCCCCTGGATCCCGGCGTAAAACCACAGCATAGTGAATCTTACAAAGCGGGCTTGTTGGGGACTGGACTGGGAGTGATCAGTTCTGTCCCTCTGAGCAGTTTCATTCCACCATCTACAGTTTTGGGAGAGCTTGCAGCGAGAGCTCTGTATAACGCGGCACGCAGTCATTTAAGGTCTGAAACGTTCTCTCTTTTTTTTTTCTCCTGCTGATTCTGAGAGGAGCTGAAGAGAACAAATGCGCCATATGGTGTTTGCTCGTGAATGGTTGCCTTTGACATTTTCAAAGGCAAGAGTTTTTGCAGCACAATACCCGGGCGAACGGAGCCCCCCTCAAAAGTGCATCCTCACTTTTCCCAAGCCGCGCTCGCCATCTGGGCGCTGCCGGAGCTTGGTTTGTAACAATCACGCTGATAAATTCAAAGAGCGGGATTTTGAGGGGAGGGAAAAAAAAAAAAAAAAAGAAAAAAAGAAGATTTTGTCTTGAAAAAATACAACCTTTTCTCGGAGGGTCTTGCTCCGTCTCAGCTCTTGGGTTGGGGCAGAAGGGATTGCAACAAAAGGATCTCGGAAGGGTTGCTTTGGTAAACGTTGCAGTGAAAATGAGGCGTTTTTGGAGGTTTATATAAATTTTTATGGAGCACTGGAGAGATTATACCCAAGTATGTCTTTGACAGCAGAGACTACACTGAAAAGTAGAATTAATTGCTGTGTGTGTCAGTGTTGTATGAAGTGTTTGTGCGTTCCACAGTGTATTGTTTTAAGCTTAAGCAATATATGGCATTCCTCCCAGAAAATGGCAATAGATGGAGGTGAAGGTGCTTCAGGGTGTGAGCTGAACTCTGCTTACACTGTGTGCTCCAGTGTCCATGGGTGAGAACCCCTTGGAGCCCATCTGGTGACTGCTTAGTTCTTGGGCACTGGCTCCGTCCTCGTGTTCCTGGGAATTCCCACCTAGGTCATACTGGGAGTGTTATAAATATCTTGAACAAAACCTGGGGTAATTAAACAAAACTTTGATAGTCCACTCTGCAGAACAGAGCAGGTGAGAGTCACCAGCGTGTGGGATCGGCTCTGGGATCAGGGATAATGGCTTCCCACTGCCAGAGGGCAGGGTTAGGTGGGATATTGGGAAGGAATTCTTGGCTGTGGAGGTGGTGAGGCCCTGGCACAGGTTGCCCAGAGAAGCTGTGGCTGCCCCATCCCTGGAAGTGTCCAAGGCCAGGCTGGACAGAGCTTGGAGCAACCTGGGGTATAGTGGAAGGTGTCCCTGCCCATGGCAGGGGGGTGGGACGGGATGATCTTTGAGGTCCCTTCCAACCCAAACCATTCTGTGGTTCTGTGCTGATGTTTTTATTTCTGCCATTTTTCCTCTGCTGCACACTGACATTTCAGTGCAGAAAGAGCAGTGCTGGGTTAGCCAGCTCCCTGGGAATGCCGTGCCTCCATCTGTGAGCTGTGTGGCTCCAAGACGGAGAAGGCGGTGGTTCCATGGTTGTTGCCGCAACGATTTCAAAATCCTGGGGCATTTCTGTTGATCCCACTGGTATTTCAGGGGGGAAGTGGAGATCGATGGAGCAGTTTGAACTCTTCCAGGTCCAATTTATAAGGGGAGTTTGAGCTCCAGGATGAGTTACCATCTGGGTGATGGAACAGACGGCACCGTCGTGTTTTCGCGCAGTCACCCCGCTGGTCTCGGAGCAAGAATAGTGTGGGTTGATGTCATATGCATGGGGGGGGAAATAGGTTTCAGGGTGACAATTTGTTGAAGAAAAGTTCCCTAAATATGTGTGCTGTGTGGTCCTAAATCCTGCTGGCCCCTGTTGGCAGTTCCAGTGCCAGCCCAGGAGTGCCCAGTGCTGTCTCCCTTCACACAAGTTCAGTGCTGTGAGGACGGTGAAAATACACTTTCTGAAGGGATGTGGGGTGGGGAAGAGTGCACATAAGCGTCCAGAGGTGATGAGATTTCCCTGATAAGCAGTAAGGGAAGGAAATGGATTCAGCCCAAAGCATTTTTCCTCTGTTCTGCAAAGAACCTTTGCTCACGAGCAGCTGGACGCCGGGGAGCCACCGGTCACCCGGGTGAGTCCTTCTCTAAAACACTCAACAGTGGTGAGGTGGAGGGTGAAAGAACACACCATGTGCATGAACTGGGCTCATCCAGGCACAGCAGAACTGCTCTGTGTGTGTGCCCACACAGGAACACGCGGGTTTCATGCGCTGAAGGCCCGAGGGAGCCTCTGGATCAGGCCTCTGGATTGGGAAGGTTTGTTCCCGTCCTTATAGTTCTGTCTTTCCCTCTCATCACAAAGCTCAGCCAGGTCTTGCCACCCTCCTTCACCTCTGGAGGTGTGAATTCCTTCTCCGTGATGAGAGCTTCTCTGCACTGCTGCAGGAATAATACCAGGAGCTCGGCGTGCCACGGAGCAGGTGCACTGAGGACCTGAGCTGTCCGCATCCAAACCATCTGCTTTTCCAGCTTGACGGAGGTGGTTGATGCTCAAGTTACTCCATCCCTGAGAGAGCAGCTCATATTTCCAGGAGTTTGGTGAACTTGATGTTTGTGGATGGGCAGCATTCACATCCTACCAAGGGGGACTCACCAGTCCCCAAAGCAGTCGCTGTTGGGGGCAGGAGACCCTCACCTGAGAAGGTCTCCTGAGGCTCCAGAGTCAATCACTTGGTACAGCTGGGTGTGAGGAAGGCAGGGCAAGGCAAGAGGGATACCTGTACTGCTGCTGTCTGTCCAGCATAGCCAAACAGTCACCAGGGAGGTCCAGAAACAAGAGAGAACCTTCCCAGAAACAGTTAAAAACGAATTGGAGGAGCCTCCGGATTTTCCTTGAGTAATCCCGTACAACTTTCAGCTGTGAAAGGAAGGAAGAAGAAAAGCCTCTCTCTCCAGAGAAGGTGGTATATGATGGTTATTCATCACAGGCTGAAAAGGCTGTCACTGCAGCAAAACAAGGCCTCACGTTTGAGTGCTTCTGCCACTAATTCAGCCTGCTGAGCAGCTCTGTGGTGCCACAGCCCAGATAGCTCATCATTCTCTTCCTGCAGAAGGATGCAGAGAAATCAGATTTTCTGGCCAAAATTGGCAGCAAACCAGGGGCTCACGTTGCCCGTGCACGTCCCACGGCACCTCTGAGCCGTGGCTGCTGTACATCTCGTCCCACTGTCTGCTCCCAGAGCTGCACCCCGACACCTCCCGAGTGCTGCCGGAGCCGGACAGGCTCCCCCTGGCCTGGGTGAGCTCCTCCACCCTCCCGGGGCAGAGGGACGGGCCTGGCTGGGGACAGAGGTGCTGCTGGCACGTGGTGGTGTGTCTGCAGAGAACTGGCATTCTGGCAGTTTGTGTGTCACCCCTTAATCCTCCGGCGGGCTGTGCTGCCCGCTCGGCCTTTGATGGAGAAACAAACAGGGATCCGAAGGCGGCGGTGGCAGAAATGTCAGCCCCGCGAGCTGCTGAGCAACAAGCTGAAATATTTAATCACCAAGCCACTTACAGAGGGGCTGAACAGCAGGAGGCCTGGTGTCTAACTTGGCTGTGACTCCTCTGTCTCCAGAGGCACCGACTGACATTTCACACTGACTGAACTGGCTCATTAAAAACCAGACATGGGCAAGACCTGTTCGTCATCTCTCCACCAAGGGTCTGTTCCCGCAGCAGGTACTTTGTCACTCCAAATTATGTTCCTCGAACACAGTAGCTGCCAGTAAATGCTAAGCTGATCCATGCTCTCATCTGCCACTTTTTGAGTGGTTCCCCCGGGAGTGCTGCTGGATCTTGATGAGCATCATTGTGCTCACGCTCAGTTTCTGTTAGCGAGCCCTGGTGTTCCAAATCCGTGTTTAGGAACAAGGCAGAGCTCTGGGACTCGCTCTGCAACCTGCTCCTGCCTGGTCTGCTGAGCTCTCTGTGTGTGTGTGTCCTTAACCTCACCTGAAAAACGGGGGGATGCAAAAAAAAAAAGCTTTGAGGCTGACCGATGAAAAGAGCGAGGTGTGCTCTGGTTTTCTTCTCTGATTGTGAAGCTTTTATAGAATCGCGGGTGGTTTGGGTCGGAAGGGACCTTTAGGTGTCACCTGGTTCAGGGCAGTGAAGTTAAAATGAGTGACAGCCTGCAGGGAACCCACGTCCTGCAGCAGCTCACCCAGAGGAAGGGCAGGCACCAAGCCCACATGCCCCACTACTCTGACCCCACTGCCGGCTGAGGTTCCTGCGGGACCCACCGAGCTGTTTGCTCAGCAGCAGCAGCTGTAAAAGAGCTCAGATCTGCTCGAGGAGATGGGCAGAGAAAGGAGGGTGCGACAGGAGAAATCCTGGGAGATGGGAAGCCATGGGAGAAGGGGGGCCAAGTGGCGGATTCAGGGACTCCCAGCAGGCACAAGGAGCCTGTTTCCCTCTGAGATG
Source organism: Neopelma chrysocephalum (assembly GCF_003984885.1). NCBI lineage: Eukaryota > Metazoa > Chordata > Aves > Passeriformes > Pipridae > Neopelma > Neopelma chrysocephalum. The sequence continues at coordinate 3,591,914 of NW_020925758.1, forward strand.
TCTGGGGTGCAGCGCTGCGGTCAGACAAGGGTCTCCTCCGGGGGACATGTCCCCAGAGCTGTTGTTTTTACAGGGCAGCGCTTTCCCGGCCGTGGGGCAGATGGGAAGAGTTGTGTCTCCTGCCTAAAACTGCTGAGTCCAGAGTCGTGCGGCTCTTGGAGCCGGGAGCTGTCTTAGGCGAGGACGGGCCGCCCTCTGCAGGGAAACTCATGGAAGTCGTGTCCAAGCCTGGATTAACCCGCGCAGATAACCCCTCCGGAGACCCAAACCCATGCCACCTCCAGCGCCAGAGCCCTGCTGTCACCCTCACCTCCTCCATCAGACTCCCATCTCTGGTGCCTGCGAAGCGCAGGAAAGCTGCGGGAGGGTGCGCCAGCGGCCGGCCATTCGACATCAAGCGTTTCCACCCCTGCAGGGAGAAATAATGGTTTCACACCTCTCTGGATAAGTGTGAGCGGCGAGGGGCAGCTGCAGGTCTGGGTTTGCAGGGTGCTGAGTGCTCCCTGCCGCGGTGAGTGAAGCCAGGACGTGCTTTGTCTCGCTGAATCGCATCTGGCAGGTTGGTTGTTGGTTTTTTTTCCAGGAAAGTATTTCAGCACATCGTCAGTCAGGGCTGTGGGCACAGTCATTTAAGTCACCTTTGTTGCACACTTGCCTGGATTGGTATTTCAGCAGCAGGAAAGGACAGAAAGGGAGATTTTACTGTCTATCATGAGCTGAGTCCACGCTGCCCGGGTCACCTGGACTGTGTCAGTGTGGCTAAAAAATATGAATTCCCATCTTCAGCTTTTCACAGCACATTCACTGACCCTTCTGACAAAGAAGGCAGAAGGGAGGAATCACGTTCCTCTCTCCCCATCTGGGATTGAGCTGGCAGGTGACCTGCTAAATTTAAATTTCGGCTTTTGAAACCCAAGAGGCTCGTCCTTTGTAGCGCTATTAAAAAAAATTATGTGGGAAACTCCTCTTGATCTCTTATAGAGAAGCCTATGATCTATCAGAGGAGCTCAAAACAAGGAGTTGAAACCTTTCTGAGCAGTAACCTGGCGCTGCCACCAGTTTTCTTGTAGTTGTGCATCCCCCCTCGATATTTGGGACGGGGGTAACGTACAGCTCTCACTCACACGAGTTTATCAGCGGCTGAAAAAGTGCAATGCCTTGTTGTTGAGGCCTTTGTAAAGCCCTGCTGGAAAGTAAAACACACAGAAAGCCACACAAATAGCAGTTGCTGTTCCTGGGAGCACATCAAGTAACGAAGGGACCCCAAAACCCTCCTCGGGACAACGGGGGTTGATCGAGCCTGAGCTGAGGTCCTGCGGGGAAAAGGGAGCAGCAAATCCTCCTGGAAGCCATTTTAGGGAATGTGAAGAGGATAAAGGCAGTCAGGAACAACCTGACACAGATTTAGGGAGGATAAATTGTTCTAACATCTTTCTGTGACGGCTGTCTGTTGGTTTTCTTCCTTCAGCGCTCTGCCTTTGCGTCTCAGAGCAGAGGTGAGAGCTGTGGCTCCTGCAGCTCTGTCCTGCCATCTTTAATTCCCCACATGCTTTTTTGGCACTGGCTTCGTTCAGCCTCGGCCCGCCTGATCCTTGAATTGAGGAAAACAAAACTCAGCTGGGGAAAAAAAAAAAAAAAAACAAAAACAAAAGCAAAAACAACAACAACAAAAATCTTGCCAGCTGCACAGGTCGGATTTTTTAACGGACTCAATTCCCTTGCTCTCAGAAAAAAGAAAAATCTCGTTTGTGGAAGTTTGTCAGGAATTGGAGACTTCCATTCAGAGCAGTGCCAATGAAATCTTGATGTGGAGTTAGGTTCTCTGCAATTTAAGCTACAGAAGAGCTTCTGCACAAGCGCCAAAGCTCTGCTTGTAACAGTGGTTTTGTAGCTGGCTCATAACTCCCTATCTGGATATCTCACAACTGAGATATCCCTAGTGCAGGTGGCTGTGCTTTCTGCAAAGGGATACAAAGCACAATTGACGTAAAGGATTTATGGCTTTTGTTCTTTGCTTGAGACATGAAAACTCATCGCGTAATTGTCTTTCCCTGGTCAGACCCTTCCCGACCTGAATGATCCTATATTTTAAAGTCAACCCCCTCCTGCTGGAGGAGTTAGATTTGAAGATTCACCTAAAAAATACATGGCCAGCGAGAATGCATGCAGGATGACTCGAAATGCAAAGGAGTCTCCAAGCAGGGTGTAGATGGGACGTTGTGGGTCAGCAGCTGTAAAGCTGTTTTAGCAGAGCCCCACGGGTTGCTTTGCCTTCAGCAGCACTGAGCAGGTGAAGGATAACTCAAAAAGTAGAAGCCATTTCCCCTCAGTGCCAAGATGGTGAGATCTTTTCTCACTTCCTTTTTAAGGAACTAAGTTGTTTTTTTGCACCGGTCAGGGTGCTGTCCTTTGCTGGACACAGAGGAGCCAGGGCTGAGGCCCGTGAAGGCTAGTGGAACTTTTTTGGCAGCTTTCCCTATTATTTTTGTCGGTCACATCCATTTGGAGACAAAAGCAGAGCGTTCTCAGCAGGGAGGAGGGCTTTCAGCCTGAAAGACCGGCGTGGTTGTCTGCAGCCCAGTCTGAGAGGGAGGTGTCTTATCACGTTAAAAGCAGGAACAAGAGTCACCGAGTGTGCATGTGCTGATGGGACTCATCCTGTGACTGTCAAGGCTCTGATCAGCCCCTGTGAGGTCCATTCTCACCCTGCAGCACACAAGCACAGCGTTAGGTGAGAAAGAGACCAGAAACCACTGTATGATGATTTCAGGATCTTAAACCCAAACGCGGGGTCACCAAACCCCTACCTATGGGGTTAGACTCTCCCCTAAGGTGAGAGAAGCATCTCTTTCCAGCTTAACTGAGGTCAATGGGACTTTATGACTTCTAAACTCACGGTGGATTAGCGGGTTTTTGTGCTTTTTATCCCCGGCTGTGATCGAACAAAGGCGTGACGATTCCTGCTTGGCATGTGCTGAGTGATCAGAAGAGGGCAGTCCTTCCCCTCTGTACTCGCTCTGCTTCACGCTTGAATTGAGTCTCAAGGCCACGAATTAACGCTGCAGACCTGTGCTGATACGGCTGCGCTGATCCGGGGTGTGCATCCAACCCCTGAATGTCCTTCTGTCCTTCCTTCAAGACCAGGGAGTTCTGCCACTTGACAGGAAATATGACAAGCGTGGTGCCCATGAAGATCACTCAGAGGACAGGGGTAGGTTGCTGTAGATAATTTCTGGAAGAAAGCTCCCAGTTATGAGGAGGATGGTGTAGGAAAAGGTCTCCCAGTGTCTGCACCACTCTCTGTGAGAGCAGTGACCACAGCACGTACAAATCGACCTGGTTTTAATGCAGCTGATAAAACCAGCAGCAGTGAGGAGGAAGGGGTTTATATACTCTGGCTCCCAGCAGAAAAGCAGATTTATCAGGGCGTGAAAGCACCAAAAAGGCTGTGGCCTCCCCCTGTGAAGGTTGCTCTGTGGTCTTCCACCAAACCAGGATGCCCAGAGACCCGTCCACCCTGGCCTTGAATTTTTCCAGGGATGGGGCATCTACCACTTCCCTGGGCAACCCGTGCCACCCTCGTTACAAAATTTACCATAAAATAATACCCATAAAAATTTACCCCCCATAATAAAATTTACCACTCTCAGTATAATTTACCTCGACAAATTTACCACCCTCAGTATAAAAAGCTCCTTCCTTCTGTCTGGTCTGAACACCACCTGATCAGCCCATCTCAGGTTTTCTCACCTGGCTGTCCAGAGGCTCAGCGGGGCAGAGGCAACCCATGATCTGAGGTCAAACAGGCCTGAAAAGATCAAAAACAGAGAAGGCAAAATATAATTTAAACAATGAGAGTTACGTGAGTCACTGATAGAAGAATTAATCAAAACTGGGGGAGTGGGGAGGGACTGGTGTCCATGCAGGCCAAAGCTCCCTGGCTGTAAAGACTCACAGACACATGTTTAAGCCTTGTCATCCCTAATCAGGGCAGGTTTAGCAGTGCCACAAAACGCTTCCAGGAGCTGCAATTTTGTTACCCACGCCGTTTAAATGGTTAGCACGATCCCAGGCACGGTTCTGGGCGAGGCCAGCTAGCACTTTCCCAGACAGTCGCTGGGGACAGCGTGGGAATTAGCTATTCCCAAAACACAGCGCTCGTGTGGACGTTGGATGGTAAAAGCTCCTGAACAGCACGGATGCGGGGCTGTTCCCATGTGAGCTGGTCTCACATGGGGGCCAGAGGCTGCTCTGGGCACGTTTGAGAGCAAAAACGCTCGGTGAGGAATACAAAAGCAGGATGACGTTTAAACACAGAGGAATAAAATCACTCAACAGAAGTAGAATAAAAAAATTGTGGAAATGGTGTAAAGGTATTTGTCAGTGTTGGTGCTTTGAAGAGGTAAAATAGGCAAGGTTTGTGGAGAGAAGTATTATCTTTTGGTGGAATTGGTCTAGTGAAAGATGCTGTTTTTCTTCACAAACCTTGCCTCGGGGTAACAATCACCTTTGCTGCCTAATTCCTGCTGCAGTCTCATACTGTAAAAGGGAAGAGTCAGTCAGGTCATCTCTCTGTGTCAGGATTAGTCCAATCTTGTCATAGTTAACAGTGAACTTTTTTAACAAAAACAAAGAGCATTAAGTGAAGAGGCCAGCATTTATCAAACCACAGAAACCTGTCTTCTGAGAGACAGCTTGTCTGCTAATCTGTGCTGCAAAAACTTCTGAGGTTGGGGTTAGATAAAAACTAATACCACTGCCTAAAAGATTATTTGTTCATAGAGCCACATTATCAGTGTATTTAGGGGACTGGCAGTCCAGCACTATGAATAGACAGATCCAGGCAACCAGAACACAGATTTAATTATTTTTTTAATCTACATCAAGAACTGGTTATATGAAAAACAAGCACACCGAGTCCAGCTCTGGTGATGCTCCTTTAAACAAGATGTTTGGAAAACTGGAAATGTTACAGAAAGGAGAGACAGAACTATCTCAAGAATGAGAAACAGAAGTCTCCTGTTTATGTGACAGAACCGGCTACGATCAGTGTGGTTTATCACGGGAGAAATGGAACAGGAAGGTCACTTGGGTAAAGAGAGAGAAAGGACAAGCAGAAAAATTATCAGAATTCCAGGAAAACTCAGAAAGGAAACAGAACACGGTTTTAGGTGATTTGAGAAGCCACCTCGAATGTGATTTAAGAACGCCACCTTCAAACAGTGATCCAGTGGCTCTTGGGATGTGCATTTTACTTCAGCACAAACCACTGGCTCCCTCTGAAGAGGAATCCCAGCGAAACGCGGTGGCCTGTGCACACGGGAATTATGGAATTATCATGGAATAGCTGCCTGTTGCGTTAAGAATTTGTGAATGGATTCTCACCCTGCAGCGGGCGAGCCGTGACACCGCTCGCTGGAGGCCGCCCTGGCACAGCCAAGATAGGGAGCAGGGCTGGGACGGCCGGTTTTACGGAGCTGAGGAACTCCAGGGGCTGATCCCTTGGCAACAGCGAGGCAACAACATCGTGGGTGCCAAAAGAAACTCTTCTGTGCCGAGCACCAAATATGGCGATAAAAGTCCTCGGGAGGACCAAGAGATGACTGCTCCTCCTGTTCTACAGCACAGGCAGAGGCAGGAATCAGCTATAAATGTAACAGGCACTCGGCGGCTTTGGAGTAGTGCGAGATGAAGAGCAGGATTGCTGTCCCTGTAGGTTGGGGTAAAACGCCCATGTTGACCTGAGACAAGCCGAGTTTGCATCAGCAGGGCGTGGGCTGAGCTGTACTGTGGCACACGACTCTGTGATGGGAGGCCAGTGGCCCCTGGGCTGTCCCAGCCCTGGTGTGGCAGCTGGGCCAGGGCAGTGCCCTCCCTGTGCTGGCACTGCTGAGGCACCTCCAGTGCTGGGGCAGTTCTGGGCCCTCAGACAGGAGAGACACTGAGGGGCTGGAGCGTGTGCAGGGAAGGGAACGGAGCTGGGGAAGGGTCTGGAGCAGCAGGAGCGGCTGAGGGAGCTGGGGGGGCTCATCCTGGAGAAAAGGAGGCTCAGGGGGGACCTTCTGGCTCTGCAACTCCCTGACAGGAGGGGGGAGCCGGGGGGGAGTCGGGCTCTGCTCCCAGGGAACAAGGCACAGGAGGAGAGGAAAAGGCCTCAAGTTGTGCCAGGAGAGGTTTGGATTGGATATTGGGAAAATTCCTTCACCCAAAGGGTTGTTCAGCCCTGGCATGGCTGCTCAGGGCAGAGGAGGAGTCCCCATCCCTGGAGGGATCTAAAAGCCCTGTGGATGTGGCACTCGGGGATGTAGGTTAGTGGTGGCCTTGGCAGTGCTGGGGAATGGCTCAATGGTCTGGGAGGGCTTTTCCAACCCAAATAATCCAATGATTCCAGGATTCTGCTGCCCCCCCTTGTGCAAGGCGGGGGCTGTGTGTCTGTGTTAAGGCACGAAGCACAGACCAGGCCTGGTCCGTACTCCAGGTGGAGCATGTCCACAAGACCCGTATCCTGAAAAAGTTCTGGAGCCTGTGTTTGAGAATGAACACAGCTGACGCCACAGAGCTTCTGGGAGAACACGTGGGTGCCAAAGCAGTGTGGGCTGGCTGGAAATGACGGCCTTCCCTCCCATCAAAAATCGTTGCCGGGAGCCCAAGACGGTGCAACCCTGACAAATCCCATTCCCCGGGGTGCAGGTTTTTCTCTGCTGTGACTCATTACAGCACAGCCTCCAAGACACAGCCACTCTTTCACAACAAAGCCTTCGCGTGGCGTATTTCAGCAAGGCCTTAACTGCTCGCTCCATGCGTTGGGCAAGACCCAAATGACACGGGTTTGCAGCAGGTGATTTATGCCACTCGGGTAGGAGGCCGGGCGTTTTTAAACGCCTCCAATCTGGGGCTATTTTTAGCCGGGCACGAAGTCATGACCTTGCAGGTTGTTTTTTTGCAACCTCCCTTTGTTTATAGGTGCAGCACCGCGTTTCAAAGCCGCCACGGCCGGGCCGTGCTGACGGCCGGGGGAAAGCAGCTGAGTGTGCTCTCCACACGACAGGGGCCTCAGAGCCGTGATTAGACGAGGAGGAGGTTTTGATTAGGTGGGTTTACACATCTGATGCCGTTGCCATAGCGACCCTGCTCCTCCTTAACTGCTCGTTCGTGCGCCGAGCCGCTTAAATCACGTTCGGTGCCAGCCGGAGAATTGGGATTCTTATTATATAAATATCCTTGTTATAATGAAAATGACAGTTTTGAACTGCCGGGATGGGATATTGGGAAGGAATTTGTGGCTCTGAGCCTCTGGCACAGGTTGCCCAGAGAAGCTGTGGCTGCCCCTGGATCCCTGGAAGTGTTGGTTGGACAGGGACAGTAGAAGGTGTCCTTTCCCATGGCAGGGGGCTGGAAACGGATGGGCTTTAAGGTCCCTTCCAACCCCAAAACGTTCCGGGATTCTCTAATTAACGGCCTCATAATTTGCAACACTGGAAAACGTCTCAGAGTTTGGGCTGGAGAGGGGACGGGTGAAGCCTGAGGTGGGGTGAGAGGTCACATTTCACCCTGTTGTACCTTCCCTCTCCAAACACCTGAACGCTGAACCCTCCTACTGAGGTGAGAGCAGTGTCAGGACAGACAGCCCCATGCCACCAACAGTGATGGGTTTGCTCTTTGCTTTTGCAGTTCCAGCACTGACCTGCAGCACGAGCTGCCTCGATGTCTTCTGCCAGGCGTTCTGTTCGAGTCCAGGGGTATTCCAGCCCTCCGAGCTCCATACAGCAGCACACTGAGGCAGACTTTAATTCCTCAGCGCTGTGGCTCTGCGTGTTTTGAGGACCCCTGTTCCAGTAGCACATCCAGCACTGTGGCCCTGGCAACTGGGAGCAGCATCCGTGTTGCCTGAAGTAATAATATATACATATACACACACATATATATATATATGTAATACATATATGTGCACACATATGTGATTATATGTTTCCCCACTGCTGCTCTCTGCTGCCTGCATCCCCTCATGGATCCCAACCCTACACAGCCCCCATTCCCTCACAGCCCCCATTCCCTCACGGACCCCTTTCCCCCACAGACCCAGACCCATCACGGACCCCATCCCCTCACATTCCCATCCCTACACCCTCCATCCCCTGACATTCCCGATCCCCTCACACCCCATCCCCTCA
>NW_020925758.1:3605084-3639552 GCF_003984885.1 Neopelma chrysocephalum
ATTCCCATCCCCTCACAATTCCCATCCCCTCCCCCACCCCCTCCCCGCCCTTTCCCCTCCCGAAGCCCCGCCCCTCGCCCCTGCTCGCCCCGCCCCTCTGCACTGATTCGCTGTCGTCCCTTACCTCATTAACATACGTCAGGCCACGCCCCCGCGCCTGGCCCCGTTTCCCCCCGTGGGGGCGGGAAAGAGCGTTCATTGGTTGAGCGCCGCCTCTGCCGGCGAGCTTCCTTCCTTCCGATTGGCTATACTCCTTGTCAGTCACGAGTAAGACCCGCCCCCCGGAGTGTCCCTCCGCGGCGCCTCCGTGTGAGCTCCATTCAGTGGCGGGTTCCGCGGCGGGCGCAGCTCCGGCTGTTCTCGATAGGAACAGGTCGCCGGCCGGCATCGCTCAGCGGGCAGCAGCCGCAGGAGGACGAGGTAGATCCCGTTCTGGTAAACAATTTCACGGCTGCGGCGGCGGCGCACCGCAGGCCTCTGTGTCCTTAACAAACCCGTGTCTTAAGGGCGTCCTGAGGCGCTTGGAGGCCGCCCGGGCGCGGGGAGGGGATGGACCCGCCCGGGATGCTCCGTGTGTCCCCCACACACACACCGGGGCCCGCGAGGGTCGTGCCGAGGCAGCAGCAGCACGGCGGGTGCGAGGCGCCGAGGCTCGGCCTGCGGCGGGGGGCAGCCCTGGGCCCGGCAGCAGGTGCGGGGCCGTGTTTTACCCCTGTCAGAGCGGTGACAAAACCAGAACCGAGCCGCCGGGGGGGCTGCCCCGGGCCGGGGGGGGGCGGTCACGGCGTGTCCCCGGCCCGCCCTGACCTCCCCGTGGCCCCTGGACAAGCGAAAGTTGGGCAGGGGCAGAGCAGCTGCTGCGGCCTGGGAGGAGGAGGAGGGGGAGGAGGAGGAGGAAACGCCGTCGCCTGGTATTTTCAGAGCCGGTGTTTGGGTTTGGCCTCTCCTCGGCTGCTCTTTGACAAAGAGGCGGCGGTGGCTGGACATGCTGGTACCTCGTGGCCTCGCTGCGCCGAAACGTTAAAAAAAGCTGCTGATGAGTACGAGGCACCCGGGGTGTGGTGTCGTGGCAAGGATGCCTTAACCAACAGGAAAGAGAACCCCAAACAACAAAAAAAAACTTACTGATAAAGGGCCGACGGAAAAAGGACCCTCTCGCAACCAACCAACCAACCAAACCCACTAAATATTGGTTATTTAGCGTCCCCTGATATTGATTATTATCACCTGATATTGATTATTTTGTGCCCTTAATTCCACTAAGTACCGAACAGCATTTCCATGCGGGCAAGTGGAAGGTGCTGGGCAGCACATGGAGCTCTGCAAGTGCCCCGTGTGTATGTCTGTGTGTCTCTGTGTGTGCACCCAGCGGTGTCTAATGTGCTATTTAGACGTGATACGATCTGCAAAAAAAAATTCAGCCCGGGCTCGTGTTTTAAAAGAGAATTTGCGCGTCGCAGTCGCAGGACAAAACTTCTGATAAGCCTTGTGAGCCAGCAACGTGAGTGCAGGCGAGGTTTGGAGCTTTTTTCCTCCTGCAAACCAAGGGAGAAGCTGTCAAAGTGCGTGGTAGTGTGCCGGGCTTGAGTGAGTACTAATTGAATTTTCATCTTTACTAGCGGTGCCAGCACCTCCGCTGCAGCAGAAGGAGCAGTTTTGCTGTTGCCGGATAGTTATTCAGGTTTCTCTGTAATTTAAGCAGGGTTTTTCTTTTTTTAAGTCCCGACTAGTGCACACTGACATTTCTAGGTGGTTGGCAGGCTGATGGTTCGCCAGATTGTCCCTGAATTAGCAAGCAGCTCGGTTTCTTTGTGCTTGTTGCTCGGTTGTTCTTCCAGGAAGAATTCCCTTTTGTAAGTGCAGCTGTTGTTGGGAACATCCTTGTCCATCTCTCTCAGCTTGTATCCAAAAAAAAAAAAAAAATCTGTGTTTCTGAGCTGAACAGCTCTAACACAGAGATGCACCAGTTCTCCAGAATAAAGCATCAGTAGCTTTCTGTTTATTCCTGCAGTATTTTTGAGGGTTTTCCAGGATAAGGCCTTTGTCCTGCATATGTTGATGTCCTTACCTTTACTACCAGTAGCCCTCCCAGTTACACAAATGGAATAAAGTCAAGAATTTGAATACATCTGCTTGTCAGACTGGGCCAAAAATGCTGCTGCTGCAGTTTCCACAGTGAAAGACAATGGACTTCATGATTCTTAAGAACCAGAATATTTAGGTCAGGTCCATTAATGTATAAAAATATAGCTCTTTGATGTGGTTTGGTTCTGTTATGAACCAAGGCATGAATAATAAATAATTCAGCCCTACTTTCTGTTTGTGTTAAGGGGTTTTCTGACATTGTGAGTTAAGTGATTCACATATACTCTTTTTAGAAAGGTGTTCTGAAATTATTTTCGTTTGAATTCACCTAAGTGGGCTTTATTTGCTGAATTGTTTCAAGCCTCAAGTTGTGAACTTGATTATTCTACTTAAGTGCTCTACATCTGACTCTTTCTCCTAGTTGAACTGGTTGCCTTCAGGACAAAAGGGAAGAAAAGCAATTTGAGTTTGTTAAAGATCTGCTTCCAAAATAACCCACTTACTGCTGCTGAACAGTTTATTAGTGTCTCCTCCCCATATGACTGTTCCTTTTAATCTGCAGATCTCAAGGTGCCTTAGAAACGTCCTTTAAGGTGGTTGCTCAGGACTTTGCTGAAGAGAACCTGAAAACTTCCCTCAACAGCAGCAGCATCTGGTCAGCTCAGGGAGCCAGAGGTGCTGAGCTGCTGCACAGAACCACATCCCCATCCTTGTCCCTCTGCCCCTTCCTCCTGGGATGCTCCTGCTGCAAAACAGAGGTGTCCCCTTGACCCACTGCAGGGTGGTGGGTGCAGGAAAGGCTGCTTGGAGTAAAAGTTCCCTTGGGGAGACAGGTTTATAGTTGGTGCTTGCCTAATGTGATAATTTTAGACTGCTTTATCACTGCTGAGGTGATGAAGCCAGCTAGTGTGTGCCTGGTTTGTGTCATGCTTGGGCAGGCAAGGCTTGTCTGTTTATTAAAAAAAAAAAGACAGTAGAGTGCAGTGGTGCATCCACACCAGACTCACTGGATGGGCTGCTGTGGGTACCTAAGAGAAAATGTCTTAAAAAACCTGCAGCAGTGGAGGCCTGAAGGATTGGAAACCCTGTGGGGCCTCTGTAGCCTTGAGTTGGTAGTTTCAGGAAGAAAAAAAAAAGCTCCTGGTGGCACAGGGGCCTTGTTAATTTCTGTACATGAAAGGAGGGCTGGAACTCTTTATTGACACGGGGTTTCAGGAGCGCTTGAACCGCATTTGTGCTCGCCCGCCCTTCAGACTGAAGGAAGGCTGCACAGTCACCCAGCACAGGTTGCTGTCCACTGAGGGACACCCTGAGCAGTCAGGTAGGATCCACAGGTCAGGCAGCCCGTGCAGTAATTGAAGCAGACCTTGCTTTAATTGACACTTGGGCTTCCTGACTCTGGGAGCAGCGTAATTGGACCTCTTAAGAACATGGTGAACCTTTCCCTTAAAATTCCCTTAACGAATCTATAATTGCACCAGCAAAACGTTTGCTCCCCAGATAAGGGCACTTGTGCATATTGGTAATTAGTCTGACCCGGGGCAGATGCCTCCTGATAAGGCACAGCAGAGAGCTGTGATCTGATATGCTGAGGGATTTATTTCCCTTAAATTGTGGCGCAGCGTGTACTTAGTAGTAAGTCAGAAATAACCAGTTGTAGTGGATTCAGTCTAGAGGTGCACCACGGTCTTGTTTAGTCCTCAGCCTTGCCAAGTGCTGGAGGGAGAAGAGAGGTCCTTGCCCTGGTTGTGCTGACACATCTTTGTGGAGGAATTTCATTCCCCTTTCGATTCCGCTGCTTTCCTCCTGATTCCTCCTCGCAGGACATTGCACAACCTCGTTCCTCTGTGTGTGTTTTCACATCATTTCAACCCCTCTGTTTCCCTCAGTCGAGGTCCTTCCCCCACGGAGATGCTCCAAGGGCTGGAGCCCCTCTGCTCTGGAGCCAGGCTGGGACAGCTGGGAATGTTCACCTGGAGAAGAGAAGGCTCCAGGGAGACCTGAGAGCCCCTTCCAGGGCCTGAAGGGGCTCCAGGAGAGCTGGAGAGGGACTTGGGACAAGGGATGGAGGGACAGGACAGGGGGAATGGCTTCCCACTGCCAGAGGGCAGGGTTAGATGGGAAATTGGGAAGGAATTCCTGGCTGTGAGGGTGGTGAGGCCCCGGCACGGGTTTCCCATAGAAGCTGCCCCTGGATCCCTGGAAGTGTCAGGGAGGGCCATGGTCGTGCATGCAGAGCTCCTGGGACTCCTACACAGGAGCATGGACAGAGGATGGGGAAGGATTGCTTGCTTCTGGTTTCAGGGTGAGTTTTGGAGGCAGGTTCTTGCGAAAACAGTTTTGAAAGCCTTTGACAGAAGGAGTTGGAGGAGATGTGCAAGGTGGGAGATGAAACAGAAACACGGAATGATTAGAAGAGCCAGGGAAGGAGAATAACCAGTCAGGTTTAGTGCTGGATATGAATCAACTGGGATCATATCTCTTGGATCTAAACAGAGGGGCTAAGTGGAAAATGAAACTTGATTCTCCCACTTGCTCTATGTATCTGAGATACCTCCACCAAGAGAATCATTTTAGGTGATGTGACACCTCAGGAAGGATCCAGTCTCCTCTCTCAGACAGCAGAGAAGAAAGGAAGATTTGTATCACACCCCTGAAGTCTTTTCCTCTCTGTCTCGTTGATTAGAGAGTTAATTGGTCAAGGTAGGAGAAATCTGGGCCACAATCTTGTTTGGTTCTTAAATGCTCGTTAATTGCAGTGAAGTGATTTAGATTTAATTGGAGTAAGATAAGGTGCGGTGTTTGTCCTGCTTTTTAATTCCTTGTTTAAGGTATCTGCTCATTGATCGAAGCCACCCTGGCACCAGGCTGATGGGATTGTGGGATGGGGTTTGCTGTGGCTCTGGAATCACAGACCATGCGCAGAAGGAGGTGGACCCACGACTGTGTAACGATGGCAAATGAGCAACCGGGACTAAAACCGGCTAAAACCGAATTTGTCGTTCCTAAAGGCCGCTTGTTTTGCAGCAACAGAATTAATTTTCCCCTTATCTGATCCCGATTTTCAGCTGCCCTGAGTCCCGGCAGACCAGCTGTGCTTGGTCCACCGCTGGCTGGTTTGGGGAGGAAGGACCACATGAAAGGCAGCAGTTGTTTGTAGTGCTGGCAGGGCACAGTAAATTTGTGGTCTTTGCCACAAAACAACTGAACACGCAGGTTTTGGGCACAGCCTAAACAAAACAAGCACAGGATGAGAGAAAGGGTTTCTTCTGAATGTCAGAGCTGCTTCTCTGGTAATGGGTAGAAGAGAAACTCGGTCGTAACTGATGATGAGAAGTATTAAATGTTTGCATATTTTTTTAATGCTTGGAAAGATTTCTAAGAAAACCCTCAGACTGTAACTTGCAAGACCAGTCTGCCCTCTTAAAAGCTGATTATGTGTAAATTTGATTATAGGAAGGTCTTCTAAAGTATTCAGGCTGCATTTGAGATAATGAAGTTTTGTTCCTTAATCCAATTTTGTCTCCCATCTGGAAGAAATTAAAAATCCAAACCATGCATCATTTCATTCCTTAAAAAATGTCTCATAACCTGCTTTACTGTCCTCTGCCTGAGTCTTGGAGGGGGCACCAGCTGCCCTGGAGAGGTTCCCTGATCCTGGTTCTTTGCTGTCCTTTCTGGCCTCTTAATGTCTTTGTGCAGACCACGGTCCTGTGGTTGCTGTTGTCCCTCTGTCTTGGCGAAATAACCTTTGAGAGATGGGTCCAGTTCACGTTACCTGAGTTATAAAAGCATGTACTAAGTGGTAATTTCTGCTCCAAAGAGTTTGCAGTTAATGGGTGGATAAAGTGGGTTCAAGAGTTGCCGTAACCTGGCAAGACTAGAACTAAGCTTTTGAGTGGTTCTGACAGATTTTTTTACTTTGTTAGGGAGACATTCCCTTTATTGAAAGGGATACATTCTCCCTGAAAACAACCTTTTTTTTTTTTTTTTTATGTTTGGAATTGTAAAAGCCTAAGCCTGGAACCCGGAGCTCAGTGGTGTTCTTTTGGCCGTTTTAATTCTGCGTTTCGTCCTAATCCAGCCTTAATACGCTAACAGGCGTAGTTTCTTTCCTTCCTGTTGTCCAGGCCGTGAGATCTCGTTGTTAGGAAGCTGCCAGGGAACCTCTCAGCCCGAGTTTTCGGGCCGCCCTCGCCCGAGTCGTTGTGTCCTCCCTGGCATTTGCAGCGGTGCCAGCCCCACGGGTCACCGCGGACGGTTAATAGTTCTGCCCCCGGGTTTATGGTGTAAGGCAACACCCAGCGAGTGCTGAGTGCCTGACTGCTGCCCACAACACCGTGCTGGCTCCCATCAGTATCCCCGTATGCTCTCTCCCCTCTCCCCTGTGCCCTCACCTTCCCAAAACCTCCCGGGGGGGGGGGGGGCGATTTTCGGTTGTTATTTCCGCGCCGTCGAAGGGTCTTGTTTAGCACGTGCCTGTTTCTTTCACGACAGATGGGGCCTCCTGCTGCCTGTGTGTGTGATTTCTGAGCGGTTCTGTTTCCCTCTCTCCCCCCCCCAGGTGCAGCACAGGAGCAGGAGATGTTCTCCCGACTGAGAGCAGCCGCCGCCCCGTGCGCGATGGCGCGCCGCGGCATCCACATGAAGGAGAAGGGGAAGCCACTGATGCTGAACCCACGGACAAACAAGGTCGGTTTTGGTAGCCTGCCGTTTTCCAGTGTCTTATCTTTCATCTGCTCGTAGCCCCACGGACCTTGTCCCGGGGTTAGAGCTCTGGGACATAAAAAAAAAAGGAGAGGTGCGGAGGATGGAGGAGTCAGTGATCATTTCGAGTTTACTGCCTGGGCACCTGCAGTACAAGGTGACACTTCTGCTTCTGCCAGCCTGTGCTTCCCCTGGTGTGCTTTGTCTTAATGCAGTCAGCACTCCCGCTTCCCTGTGCCACCTGGTGCTTGCTGATTACTGGCTTGTTTCTTCGGCCTGGTTGAATTGAAGTCAAGCTTTATCTGACAGGGAGTCTTACTTCATAGTTCGTGGAAGTTAGTGCTGAACTCAGTCTTGGTGGTGATAGGAAGTGTTAGCCTGTCTCCCCTAGTCCTGGCTTTTTCCCGGAAGACTGGGGGGTTAGGACTGAGCTGTATTACTAAGGAACATCCCTGTGCAGAGTCTGACTGAGCATCTAAAAATAAACCTTGAATGGAGCTAACTGGGAGGCAGAGATATCATGTTAGTTCCATGCATTGGGATGAACTTCTAAGAAAGCAGCTTTTGGGGTTTTTTTTCCCTTCACAAAAATGCTCCTGTTCCCACAAGCCCATCTCCAATCTCCTTTTTTTTTTTCCTGGCCTTCGGGAACCTTGAAACTTATCAATGTGCAAAAATTAAAAGTGGTAAGAAATCAGGTGGTTTTGGTGGCTGATCCAAGGTGTCTAAAGTGGTCAGGAGAGGTGTCAAATCCACCTGCCTCTCAGAGGGCATTTCCTGAGCAATGGAGCTGTAGAAGCCAGACTCTTTCCTCTGCACAGCAAAACCTTCCTCCCTTTCTCTCTTTCCCCCCCTTCTCTCTTTTTCCCCCTTCCCTTTTTTCCCCGGGGACAGTAGAGTGCAGCCTCAATACTGCACGAATCCAGGTTGCCTGAAGAGAGAGAGGCAGAGCTCTGGAAGCTGGAGGCTGGCTGACTGGAGAAGTGAAATTGGGATTGCTGTGTCAGGGAAGGAGAAAACAGTAGATTGTTGTGATTTGTCGAGATCAGATTATCTCGAGACTTTCCGAGCTATAAACACTTTTGACATGCCAGTGGAAATTACTTCAACCCCTGTAAGCTTTTCCAAATGATGATTATGCAACAGTGTTCAGAAACAAGAACAATAGGTCATTTCTTACTGGTTTTCTAGTGAAAATATCCTTCTATTTTTTAATTTTTTTTGACCCTGGAATTCTCTGGTGGACTGAACGCAATGCAATATATTTTTTTTTTAATTTTTTTTTTTTTTTGGTGGGGGAGGAGGGAAGAACAGAGAGCTTCTTGTTGATAACAATTGATTTTTGAAACTCTTTTGTCGTCTCCAAGAATTTATACTTGTGGGAGGGAAAATCCATTCTGCATTAGTTTGGCTGTGTTGCATCAGTCTGTCATTACTGCTGATGCCTGCTGGAATGGACCTGTAAGCTCGTTAAGTGATGCTGCTTGATGCAGGATGCAGTATCTGTACAGAAATGCATTTTGGATATTCAGCAGAGAAATAAATGATTTATTAAACACAGCAGGTACTTTACCCCTTGTGCTATTCTTGCCCACAGTGCCTCACGTGAGTGTATATATGTATATATATATATAATCTACATGCAGACACAGATAAAGGGTTTTATCTCTTGCTGGCAGCTTGTTGAGATCATCATTTAATGGCTCGTGTTTTATCTGCCCGTGTTTCATTTTTACAGTGCTCTGTCAGCTCCACAGGACACTTGGTCTCCCCCGATACACGTGGGCCCTAAAACAAAGGGCTGCAGGGTGGAGCAGCCCTTCCCCTTGTGCAGATTAATCTGCTCCTGTCCTTTGCCACTGGACTAGGCTTTCCTCATTCTTTTTGACTTTTCTTGCCCATCCTTGCCTGCCTTTTGCTCCATCAGCCGGGCTGGGCTGTGTGTTGGAAGGCCGGTTTGTTGTCGGGGTGGCTCAGAAGGGGCCACGAGCTCCTGCCAGTCACTGCTGCAGCCAGACAATTGCAGAATCTACTGTAACTCTCGCTGGCATCCATGTCTGCTTTACAGTCTTCCATGATGTTTGATTTCTGCTCCCTGGCAGGGGTTCAGATTACAGTTAATTGCCTCCGGGACCTTCTGTTCTGCTGGAGATCTCCGCAGTGCCAAGGCAGCACTTTGAGCTTGTTGGGCATTCAGAATGCTGCTAGGACAACCTCACTGGTTTAGTGCTGGCAATTAAATTTTTATTGTATCGTGGTGATGCTTCAGATGGGCCAGCATTTCTTCTTGCAGCACGGAACAGACGATTTATGGGTACGTGACCCCTGACTTCGGTGCTGTCCCTTCCCCCCGTTATTGAATTCGTTAATCATTGTTCTCCCGTACTGACAATGCCTCTCAAACTTTTAGCTTCAGCAGGTATCTTTAGGTCATTAAACACATCAAACACGCACATCCACGTGTATCTGTATGTGTGCATGTGCCTGAGCACACACGCGTGGAAACGCACAATAAATTTTAAAGGAGAGGCTCGCAGGTGGTAAATTAATCCCAGACTGATCCTGAGGAATTTTCCTAGTGTCCACCTTCCTTACGGGTGGTCATCTTCTCACATGTTGCATTTTGCTTAGCTTTTAAATTATTAACAGTTAAATTATTAACAGTTAGATTATTGTCTGTGTTCATTCCCAGGTTTTTCAGCCCGATTTATTTTCATCCATGCCTTACCGAATACTTCCAGAAACTGTGATAGATTTACCTTGGTATAAAGAATCGTTTTCCTTAACAAACCTGTACATGACCTCACTGGCTTCTGGGAAGCGTTTCCAGTTTGAAATAAAAGACAAACGAACAACAAAAAAAAGCTCCCTCAACCCAAAGTCAAAGCTGTTTGGACAAAATAAATGGGATAGGGCAAGAGGATGCGAAGAAGAGATTGTGTGAACTTGGAAGATCTAAAAGCAAGATGTTCTCTTCCCCTTCCGCTGCCCCTGGTTTTTGACACGTTTGATTTATTTTAATGCTTTTTTAGGTTCGGGCTGTGTCAGCTGGGTCCAGCAGCCAGGGTGCAGAACACACAGGTGCCCATGTGCCTTCCTGGGGAAACGGGGATGAACAGGACGTGGGGATGCAAATGCACACAGTGGCTGTCTTTGTGGCTGAAACACTCCTGGCAGCTTCTGATCAGCCGGGAAAGAAAGGTCCAAGAAGGCAGGAAACTGACAGAAACACACACACACACACAGAGCCCGAAAGTCCCACCACCAGTTTTGTGTTTGGAGGTGGGAGGGATTGCTGGATGGAGGTCGCGTGGCCACGCACCTGCAGCTTTTTTAGCAGCCCCCCCCCTGAGATCTGCATGCTCTCAAAAGGAGTTGAGTG
Organism: Neopelma chrysocephalum; assembly: GCF_003984885.1. Lineage (NCBI taxonomy): Eukaryota > Metazoa > Chordata > Aves > Passeriformes > Pipridae > Neopelma > Neopelma chrysocephalum. Next base: position 3,615,259 of record NW_020925758.1, read on the forward strand.
TGGAAAGGTGGAACTGTTTAATCTGTAACCAGCTTTTATCGCCTGCCTGGAGAGGTGCCGTGAGCGCCGAGAGGTGGTGGGTGGCACTGAACCGCGTTTTAACGCGGAGCAGCTGTTCTGCTCGGGGCTCGTGAGCTGCTGGGGTGGTGGGTGGAGGGAGGAAGGGAGCTGCCCCGGTGTTTTTGCCGTAGGATTAATGCCATTTAAGGGAGAACAAGAGCCACGACCTCTGCTGAGCTGGAAAAGCAGCGGTTTGATGGGACGTCTCCGAGGTCCTCAGGGGGTGCCATTTCAAATCATGCTCACGATTTGCAGCGCACAGCTCTGCCCTAACCACGGAAAACAAACCCCAGAGAGGCCGAGTGGCTTCCTTGGCGCTGCGTAAAGGCTTTCTCTTTCTGACTTTTCCCCCTTTTTTTGCGGGGGAATGCTTTTAGTCGAAGCCACGAGGCAGCTGTGGGTTAGCCGGGAGTGGTTCATCAGCCAGAGTGATTTACATCTGGTTTCACATGCACAGAGGAGGTGCAAGAGCTGGTGATATCTTTGCCTGCAGAGAGATGGAGGTGTTCAAAGGGTGAACAACCTGATGAAGGTCCAGGTTGTTTCGCAGTTCAGCAGGGAGTAAATTGCTGCCCTGCGTCAGCCACACCCTGCAGCGCACACGCTGTGCTGTTCCTGGGAGAATAAAGATATAAAATGGAGTTTAAAAAAGTGAAGGAGAAAGGAAATCAGATGAGATTTCCACACTCTGCCCTCATAAACGCAGAGAAACTTTGAATCTGTGGTCAAGATAACAAGGACACCTTTGATTCTTGTGAATGAGCTTTATTAATTATCAGTGGAGGCATCTTGTGCAATAGTGAACTTTGTGATTTAGGGAAAAGGGAGCAAAGTCAAGAGAAGCAGTAAAATATACTTTATTTTCAAAATGTTTATGATTTGATGCTGCTTCACAGGCTGTGATGCACTGCTGAATAAGTTCTAAGAATGATCAGGAGTTACATGGAAACCATTTGTTAAATCTTCCCCGTGAATCAGGCTAACTCATTTTCCCAAACAGCGGCATTTTTGGTTACATTCTTTATTTAAACCTTTTCGCAGGGGCCTCTAATGGGGGTTTTTGTTACCCATGAGAGTTATCCCCTCCTGTGTATGTGCCTGCAAGATCTCGCAGGTGGGGAAAAAATTATCGCCCCTGGTACTTGGCTACTTAGAAACCTCTCAGAATAACTTACTGGGCGGTGCTATAAAAATCACGCTTAAAGGTTTCAGGTCTCCTGTTTACCTTCACGCAAGGCAGGCAGCTAGAATTTGTGTGTGCTGGTATTTATAGCAGCGCTGGCTTTGTGTGATAGAGCCCAGTTGCTATGAGGTCCCAGTGCCAGAGGGTTGATGGTGGCACGAGTGTGAGCCTCTGCCTGAACTAAAACGCTGCCAACACGTCACTTCACTCCCTTTTTCCCCTCTCGTGACAGAACAGTCGGTTTTGTTGCAGTAAAATTTGTCTGTGTGTGTGGTAATTAATCCATCTGCGGGCTTTGAGGTGTGCTGGGTTTCCTCCTTGCTTTGTCTGTGCCAAGCTGCAAAGAGGATTAAGGGGACTAATCTAAGTGAAAGTTGTCACGCTCAGGGCGCTCAGGGAGAGGACACCCAGCACTGTGGGGTCGATGGGAACCAAAAGGTGACCCTGCGGCTTAAATCCAAACCACCACAGAATTTAGGTGTGTAATCCCAGGGAAAACTGGAGGAAGTTTGGGCCTTAAGTAGGTGCTGGGGTCTTCAAGGCCTTTGAGAACATCAGTCCCACCGCTGCGAATTGCTGAGGTCCTCCCGATTCGCTGAGGCTGGTTCTGCCAGGCTTGCTGAGGCTTACAGGAGGAGGCAAAAGCATGGGAAATGTGTAATTCCACAGCTCCCAGGCACGCTGGTTCAAGGAAATTCTCCCTCCTTTGAGGTGCTGTGTGGGGAGCGAGCCGCAATCCCAAATCCGAAGCAGGAGGATGGTCACGGATAAAGGCAATGAATGGAATACAGCAGGTGTTGGAAGGAATGGAATGGAATGGAATGGAACACCCCAAGTGCTGTTGCTCTGGGCTGATGTTCTGTTCCACTTGGAACAAGGATTACATTTTTTCCGTGGAGGCTGATGTCATTCTGATTCCCGAGTTAGCTCTGGGCAGAAGTTAAAGCACTTTTTAATGTGGTGAGGTGTAACTGCCGTGTAAATAAACGGCTGGAAGTGCTTATTGCCACCCAAAAATTCACCGTGCCTGATGTTATTGTAACTCCAGATACACTGACAACCCAGGTTGCCTGTGGACAGGAACAGAATGTCAGCAAACTGATTAAAGGTGGGTTGCTGTTCTGCTTGGCACCAGCCTCACGGGTTTAAAGTCATTGGTTTCTCTCTGTAGGGAAATAGGGCAAAGCCACGTTCCAGTGACGTGGCTGAGAGTGGAAATTAAAAATTGGGGTAGGCTTTATTTTTGAGGGACCTGAGGCTTTCTTACTGGGAGCAAGTGGGTTTTGCAAGTGAGATATTAAACTCATTTAGAGCAAAATGATGTAGCCAGCGTGGTACCACTGAGGGGATCCTGGCCTTTCACATGCCCTGAACTATTGACTTCAGTGGCCTCACTGAGACTAAACTTCTTGTTCTCCTCCCTCTTCTAAATATTGTGAGTATTTTGGCATCATTTTTTGGTATTTTGCAGTGTCTGAAGCAAACAGTTCAGCAGGTCTCAGATGTTTGCCAGCTGTGCTCAGCTTCGTGTCCTGAATCACTTGCACTGCAAAGACAGTTTGTGTCGGGAAAGGGTGGTTTTAAAAAGGCACCAGCTGCTGATGGCAGCAAATTAGGGGGTATATAAGGAAAAGGGGAAGATGCATTATGTTCACAGAATCAATATTTCTTATAGTATATGCAGAAGTGAAACTAAAGAAGATCCTTTGCAATATATATTAAAAAAAAAAAGTGGCATTCAGTTTGTGGGGTTTTTTTCTCTTGCCAGTGGTGTTTACTTGGTCGTGTTCTCATTTGGAAATGCTGGATTATTCAAGTTTTCTGAAATAAAATATCACTGAAGTGGTCGAAGTCACTGGTACACCCACCCAAAAAAACCCAAAAAAAACCAACAAACCAGCAGAAAGAGGAAAAGGTTCAGGAGTGAACCATCACCTGAAATTTATTTATATTGGAAGAAAACAATGGTTTGCAAATGACTTGTAACTACTGGTACAAAAAGGATACTGACCCAGTAGAAAAAGGGACAAATTGAATTCAGTGTTTGGTGTCAAATCTATTACCTGGAAGGTCGGCAGAAATACAAATAAATGCAAAAAAAAACCCCAAATTTATTTTAGGGTTAAAAACTTAAGGTTGTTTTCTGCAAGAAGGTAATTGCAAGTGCTTTTTGCGAAACATGGAAGTTCTGGGGGGTTTGTTCTTTTTTTTTTTTTCCCTTGTTTTCTAACTCTTCAAGAATTTTATTACTTCAGGACATAGTATAGAATTAGTACAGAAAAGCAGGTGGACTGCTTAAATCAGTGCAGTCAAAACAACTGGTATTTAATATGATTTAAATAAGCAGAGAGGATAATTATATAAAAACAGTTATTATTTTAATGATGGGATTTTTTTTTTCCCCGAAGAGTATTTGTATTGGTTAGAAAACCACTCAAGTGTGATTAATTACACCAAGAATATATTCTGAATTAGAGACTTTTCATTAATGGCCATGCTTTCTGCAAATGCCTGTGAAAGTCTGTTCACAAATAAGCAGAGGTGTGAAAATATTTATATTCTAACCTGAATTTATGTCTTTTATCATCAAGTGGGAAAATAGTGATTTTTTTTTCCCTGTGCCTTCAGGAGCTGGACCTCGATGATCCTTGTGGATCCCTTCCAGCTCAGGTTGTTCCCTGTGACTTCACTGATGGCAAGAGGCACTTGGAATGTAATTACAAGGCATAAAACAAACCTTAGAAAGCTTTTTTGGATGTTTTGGTTGGGGTTTTTTTTGGCAGTAAGAGTCTGCGCCCTGTGTTTTTTAATGTCTGCTTTAGTAAACAAAGGAAATGTTGCTTCCATCTCCTTTCCATCTCTCCCAGAGCACTGCAATTAGCAAGCCCTTCCCTTCCAGGTTCCCCTTTTCCTCACAGGTTGATGCACAGCCTTGGCACAGCAGAGGCTTCCCTGGGTTTTCCAGCTCCCCCACGGTCTGTCGCGGATATCGATTTAATCCCTCGCTGAGCTTGACCCACTTGGACGAGCTGAAATAAGGAAGAGCTCATCATTTGCAGGCTTAAAAAGCGGGGCCAGTTGTTGTGGGAAGCGGGGTCAGCAGTTTGGGGCAGGGCTGGCTGTGAATCCTTGCTTGGATCAGGGAATATTTCCCAAAATTACAGCCAGGAGTTCGCTGCTGGTCCCTGTCAGTCTCCACCAGCAGGTACCTCCCTGCAGCCTGCTGTGTGTGCTAACTAAAAAAGCCTGTTTTGTTGAATGTTATCATTAAATAATTCAAATTAAGTATTTAAGTAACAACGAGTTAAAACTCTTCATCCACCCCGAAACAGAGAACGGGAAATTTTTTGCGGTTTAGCTCTTCCAAAGCTTGATTTGCTACAAATGAGGCTTTTTTGGTAGTGGACAAGTAGATTAGTTCCATCCCTAAGCAAAAACGAAGGATTTGGGTTGAGCTGTGGCCTTAATAGAAGCATTAGGGCGACTCAGTAACTTTAGGATCTATCTGTATTAGTGAAAGTATGCACAAGAAAGCAGCAAATGGAGCAATTAAGATAAAAATCTCTGGGCTAAGTGCATCTGTGTAGGGACCAGACTGGGTGACCCACCCCAGAAGAGGCAAACACGCCCTGACCCTGCCTGCTGTGGCACCTGCCACGAGAGAAAAAAGCACTGTGGATAAGAGTATTCCCAGAAACACCAGAGGAAGAGCTGCTAATTATTTCTCACCTCTCCTTTTCAGGGAATGGCCTTTACGTTACACGAGCGGCAGATGCTCGGGCTGCAAGGGCTCCTACCTCCTAAAATAGAGACACAGGACATCCAAGCCTTACGGTTCCACAAGAATTTGGCAAAAATGACCGACCCCTTGGAGAAGTAAGCGGCTCCTCCGGCCTCGTCCTGTCGCGCGAGTAAATGGGAATGCAGGAGACAAGAATAAAACAGAAGGATATAAATGGAAATAACTTGGGGATAACCAAAGTTTCCCGTGCCCCCGCTGGGTTTTTCGGTTGGTGGGGTGTTTATTTTTCACTTTAGCACAGGAAGCTGCTTTTACCATGTGGCTGGATGAGGTTGGAGGGCTTTTTTTCTTTTTTTTTTCCCCCAATATTCCATGGTGGTGAGATAACAGAAAGGAATGTGTGCAGATTATTAACAGAGCTGCAAAACCTTCCTGTAACCCGCAGTATGTATTTCTGTAATGTGTAAGATTAGGTGGCAGGTTGTCAGAGCACGGAACTCCCGGGGGGGGAGGAAGGGGGAGCTGGCACGTGCTGGAAAAATGTGAATAATGAAGGTAAATTGAGGGTTTGAGGCATGAAAACCAGTGTTTTACACGTTCAGTAGCTCCTGCTAAGGGGGAATGACAAGCTTAGAATTTTGAGTCTCATCACTTGTGTTTTTTCCGTATCCTCCTCTTATTGTTTCACCCACTGGTTTGGGGAGCAAAACGCGAAGGGTTTTGATTTGTTTTATTTTCAGAAAGGCGTGTTTTCAGCACCCTGTTGCTGCACTCACATAAGCCCAGTGTCTGTCTCCATGTAAAAACACACAGTCTGCCAGAGGGGAGAGGAGAGCTGGAGTGGTTTGAGGCTCACTGGACCACATCAAAGCTCTTTTGTTCTCGTGAAAACTGAAAGATGGCTCTTAAACCCACATCCTGTCACTTGCTGATCTGAAACAGTCGTGCCCTCTGTATTGGCCAGGTGCCCAGTGGCTGTAGCCCGAGACAAACTGCCAAGTCATTGTCTTTGTGTTGTTGGGTCAGCAGGACCCAACCTAAATCGATGCACAGTGAATTGGTGTGTAAATTTGCAAAAATTCAGGTTTAATTTGCACACCTGGGTAAGTCCTTCAAAACAAGCTTGCTGTTAGGAGTCAAATTGTTTCAGGTGTGTGTTAGCTTTACCAAGACCTTACTGTCAGGACCTTAAAACGTTTTCTGGATGAAAAATTCCTTCACTGGTAATTTTGCTTATAACAGTAATGAGACTCCCAACTGCATCCTGCAATAAATCCAGGGGTTATCTTTTGCCACATCGTGTGTTTGTGCTTTAACTTTTTAGCGTGCGTGGTATGTCACACCCAGTGTTTTTATTTCAGCATTTTAGGACTGCTGCTCTCTTTTTTCCAGCTCTTGTTCAGTGCTCTCAGTCTGACTCGAGTAGGAGCAGGAATTTTATGAAGAAAGTTTTTTTTTTGCTTTCGTTGTTTTTTCTCACGTAGTTTTAAACGAGCCTAAATACGAAACAGTAAGTGGTGTTTTGGTTAATTACAGGTACATCTATATCATGGGCATCCAGGAGAGAAATGAAAAACTGTTCTACAGGGTGTTACAGGATGATATTGAGCGGCTGATGCCAATTGTGTACACACCAACAGTGGGCCTTGCCTGCTCCCAGTACGGACACATCTTCAGGAGACCAAAGTAAGAACTGTCTATATGTGTGCATCCATGTATACTGCTGCTGCTTTTGTTATGATTTTATTATCATGTGCCTGCTGTGCTGCCAGGAGTCAGCTTTCAGTTGTTCTGACACAGTAAGCACACTTGGCTGGGGTCTGGTTTGGGTTCAGCAGTGGCTGCAGAACAAATATTCGTGTCGCTGGCTCTGTGTTGGGGAAACCAGCTCAGGCTGGCGGCCATTCCAGCTCATTTCCAACTGCGACTCTAAGTGTGTTTCTGGAGCCCTGTTGCTCGAGGGCTTTAGTGCTGTGTGGAGGGAGGGCTGATCCTTCACTGCTGCTGGGATAAAGGCAGTAAGAAACTCATGGGTTTTCTCCTAATGTGGGGCAGGGGACATGAAAGATGTGTCTTGGTTCTCACACACTTCCCTCCCCCCCTCTTCTACATCTCTCTGTGCATTATAGATCAGCTTGAAAGTTGTCCCCCACCTTGCTGAGATGTTCCTTGTCTGTGCAAGGAGCAGCAGCATGGGCTGGAATTCAGGATGGAACTCTTTCTTTCCTTCCAACAACCAGCTTGTTCCAAGTGTTGGTGATTTATCTGTTAACCACCTCTGCCAACCCTTTTGTGCCTCCTTCCCTCCTGACAAAGGGGCTTGCTTGAGCAGGAGAAGCACAGACACTTCTCTTCACCTCTCTCCTTTGCCTCCCCTCCTGCATTCCCGTGGCTCCCACAGCTCTCCTCCTGGCCTTTTGACTTCCTTTCCCCTCCCCTCACCCCGTGTAGTGTCGTGGTAGAGCTTCACTAAGGTGAAGCCAGGCTTAGGACCATGTTCCCTTCTCATATCCTTGCAGGGGAAAGTGAGGGTGCTGTCCTGTTGATGGTAACACCAGAGCTGTTTTGCCCTGGAGATGAATAAACCCCGAAAGGTGAATGTCTGTAGTAGTGTAAAATCCAGGTAGCACCATGAAAAGTGTCCTTACTTTAAGAGTTTCAAAGCAGCCAAGCAGACTTTTGTGTTAGACATTTGTCCTTCGGATGATTTATACTGGTGATCGTAACACTTTTAACTTCAAGGAAATTGTCCTGTTTGACGCTTGAGTTTTACAAAGCAAGGTGAAATATTTCTGCTTGCTTTTTTTCCCTTTTTTTTCTTCCAGAGGATTATTTATTTCCATCTCAGACAGAGGCCACATAAGGTCAATTGTGAACAACTGGCCGGAGAACGACGTTAAGGTACCGCCGCTGTGCAATTTCATTTCTAGCTGTCATTTCATCTCATTTTAGGTTTTTTTTCAAGATTTATTAGCGTTTGATGGAAATGTAAATATTAAATAGTGCGTCCTTGTCTCTTTGACGGTGATGGCAAAACGCAGCTCATGAAGACAATGCATGTCTTGAAAAGCAGTGTTTTACTCTAAATGTGAGTTTTTTGGTTTGAGGAGGCAGTGATGATGAGAACCAGGCTTGCCAGATTTTTTATTTTGCTTCATGAAGTTGGGGAATGCACCTCTAGGTCTTGCTTACTGTGGAAACAAAGGTGATCTTGTCCTCAAGATGAGGGCCCAGATTTTGCCATTAAGTTCTGTATCACTCAGCTGGGTCGAGAACCACAGGGCGAGGTGAGCTTCACCTTATACTTTGCAAACTTAATTGGTGTCTGGATTTGCAAGTGGAAATCCTAAACCCAGGCTACAAGGCTGCAGTTCCACATGGCTGTAATCCTCGCCTGTGGGTCCTTCCACAGGGATCTGAGCAGTGGCTGCCAGCAAAGAAAAAGGAGCGTAGCAGATTCTAACATTGAGCCTTAAGTAAATTAAGTCATTGCCTTAAGTAAAATATTCCTTGTAATCTGTTCTTTGTTTGACTGTGCACACACAGCTGAGTTTTTGCCTGGAAAAAAACCACAACTGGTGTTGATTTAATCCTTCTAAATTTCGGTGATGATATATCATTTCACCTGCTTTTTTTGCTTTTGTTTTTTCCTGTCCCCAGGCTGTTGTCGTCACTGACGGAGAAAGAATATTGGGTCTGGGAGACCTGGGAGTGTATGGGATGGGAATTCCAGTAGGAAAACTGTGTTTGTATACAGCCTGTGCAGGAATACATCCAGATAAATGCTTGCCAGTGTGCATCGACGTTGGGACTGATAACACGGTGAGTTGACTGAACTTTTGCCTGCCCTAAGTGAGAAGTGTTTATTTAAGAGTGTTCAGAGCCACAAGGGGATGTTTTTATTTGAGCACCTCTGTTTAAGACAAAGCCAAATATTTCATGTGAAGGGTAAGTGATGTGGAATTCACTCCGCAGTTACATATCAGTGACTGAAAAGTGCCGGTTAATCTGCCCCCGAAACGGTGCATTTGGAAGCGACTGGAGTGCTGGAAACAGGCCTGTGAAATAGGCAGTCAGCTTTTGACCTGGCTTTTAAGAAGCTGGAAATGCGAGTGAGATTTATTAGAGCACTTCACTGTTCGCTGCAGTATTGATTTGTTCCATTTTTAAGAGCAGCCATCACCGAGCCCGAGTGCCAGCCGAAATCACAGGATGCTGTATAAATGCAGTACCTTCGGTGTGAAACGTGCCCCCGTGAACCCTGCAGAGGAAGTGACTCATCCCGCCGCTCTCTTTGATTTGTTCCTTTTTTTTTTTTTTTTTCCAGACGCTCTTAAAAGACCCGTTTTACATGGGCCTGTACCAGAAGAGGGATCGCTCGCAGGTCTACGATGACCTGATTGATGAGTTTATGGAAGCCATCACAGACAGGTAAGGACAACGAGTTCTCTGCAGGGGAAGTGTGGCCAGAACTGCTGGCACAGAAAGACCCCAGCACGCCGCCCTTGAAGCAAGTCACTTAAGGAATAAGGAGAGGAACAAGTCAGAACACACAGGGCTGTGTTTCTGGCCTTGCAGTGATTTTTTTCTCTGTGACCTAGAACATGCTGCTTGTAGTTATTTTGTTAAACAGGCACGGAACTGAAACAGGACTGTTTGTAGAAGTGGAAGGCCTGAGGGCATCCTGTTTCCAGAGATAATTGATTAGGTGAAGGATTTGTTTTTAAATGGGTTGTTCTTCTTTCTGTGTCTGGCGCTAAGAATAAGATAAGAACAAGATAAGAGTGTTTGCCATGTTCTGTAGGTATGGCCAGAACACACTTATCCAGTTTGAAGACTTTGGAAACCACAACGCTTTCCGTTTTTTGAGAAAATACAGGGAGAAATACTGCACCTTCAATGACGACATCCAAGGTACACCCTCTGTGTTCCTTAATGCACGTGCAGAAGCCTTTGCCCTGAAACCACGCAGGTCTGTTCTGCTCACCTTAGGTTGGTACTGCTTCTACAGGGACAGCCTCAGTGGCCTTGGCAGGACTGCTGGCAGCACAGAAAGCCACTGGTAAACCACTTACAGAGCAGAAAGTGCTGTTCCTTGGGGCAGGAGAGGTGAGTTCTCCTGAGGGCTCTGGAGCAACCACAGGTTGAGCCGTGCGTTTTCTCATGCCGTAGGACTCGTGGAGGTTTTTGTTCTCTGAGTTTCATTGCAGAACTTTTTATATGAGGCCAGCTGAAATACATTAGCAGAAGGGACTGCCTTAAAACAGGACTGTGTGAAAGGTGTTTTAACCTTTGCAAGGACTCAAGTTTTTCGTTTTCCTGCACGGGCTTGAAAAAAGTATCGGGGTCTTGCGTGTAGTCAGAGGGAAAATTACCACGAAGTTATGGCTTACTAAGAACATCTTGTTAATTTTAATAGCGCAGGAGAGAAGTACACAGCGCTTTCCTCAGCAGGTGAAGTCAGTGTGTGCTTGCAGCAGGCAGCAGTTACTGGTGCAGCACTGTCAGGAGAAGCACTGGCTGTGCTTCCTGGTACATCAGCACAATTGCTTCTGTGGCGCTGACAAAATAACTTAATTAGCCAAAGGCCCTGATTGCGGTAATTGGCCAGTGTTGCAGTGAGCTCTGCCTTGCTTCTCCTGCCAGACCCAGCAGCATGTGCAGCGAGCCAAGAGAAGGGACGCAGGGGGGGAAGCAGTGCCAGCCAGCATTTTCTTCTCTCAGCCCTCAGCATCTCCTCTCTGCCCTCTGCAAGGCCTTTGTCTTGGGCAGCAGGAACAGAGGGAGGCCTGGAGTTTTTGGAGCTGGGCACAGAGCACTGCTCTGTGGTTTCAGGCTGCAGCACTGACTCGTTCTTGCTGCCTGGCTGGGCTGCTTCATTGTGGCTCCTGAGCTGGTGCAGGCACAGGAGCACAGCAGGAAAGCTGCCCCTCTGCTTTTTTTTGCTTGAAGATGTGTCGCTGTTGTCCCAGGAGCCTGCCCCCGTTTTGGCAGGCGTTCGCTGTGTCTCAGGGCTGAAGGATTCTTGTGGGGATCTGTGTTTGTGATGACAGACCTCTCTTGTGACTTGTTAAAAACCAGAGTCCTTCTATGTCCACAAGGCTGCCCTGGGAATTGCAAACCTCATTGTTATGGCTATGATGGAAAGTGGTGTTTCTGCCGAGGAGGCCTACGGGAGGATATGGATGTTTGACAAACACGGTTTGCTGGTCCAGGTAGGGCTGCGCCCGTGCCTTGAAATACCACAGTGCAGGTGGCCAGTGGTTTTCCCCGTGTCCTTCTCACAAAAATAACCAATGTTTCACCCATAAAGGGCCGAGAACACAAGGTAGATTCCAACCAAGAGCCGTTCACACACCGGGCTCCAGAGCAGATACCAAAGACGTTTGTAGAGGCGGTGAATGTGCTCCGGCCTTCAGCCATCATCGGTAAGTGAGGTTATTGTTTCTGTGATTTTAGGTCGTTTGCTGCCCTTTGAATTGCTAACGTGGCTCCAGGGAGGCTGGTGGCAGCGATCTGCATTTCTGCCGGGGCAAATGAGATGAAAATGCGAGGTCGATTTTTCTGCTTGTTGTCTCTCAGTGCCGGGGAGAGCGAGTGCTCCTCCTGCACCTTGGTAACAGAGAGCAGCCACAAACACCGTGCTTTCTGCAGTCCCCTAACTCGAGTTGGTTTGGGGTGTTTTTTTTCCTGACCTTCCTTCCCCCAGTCAGCTTCTCTGCCGGCAGAAAGGCTTGAAGGAGCAGTTCCTTGGTGCAGATCACCCCAATGCCTGTCAGGTCACTGGCACCTGTAGGTATTTATTTATAGCTGTGCCTGCCTGCAGGAAACAGATAAGATTACAGGTATTTCCCGGTGTGACTGCAATTGCCTTTGCACAAGATCTACTCGGAAAATAAAAGGTGGGGTTTTTTTAGCTGAGTTAGCTACCCTGGAGCTTGTAGCCACCGTGCAAACACACACCGTTTTAGCCTGTTTGTACCTCCGGGTTTGGGTGTGGTCAGAAACACCGGTGTCAGGTGTGCATTGCCAGCACCCAGGGATGAATCACCCGTGGAGAACCTGTAATTCCCACTTACATCAGTACAAAAGATCGTGTAAAACAGGCTCTTGGAACACATTAATTAGGCGCTCCTGTGAAAACTGCGAGGTACAGGCAGCCCCCCAGCAGTGCCTGTGTTCCACCTCCAGCCCCTGGGAAGATCCCAGGGGTGACACGAGCTTCATCTGCAGCCTGCCCTGAGGTACTGATCCTGTTTTTGTGTGCCTCTGCAGGAGTGGCAGGGGCTGGGAGGCTCTTCTCCCACGAGGTGATCAAAGCCATGGCTGCCATCAACGAGCGACCCATCATATTCGCGCTGAGCAACCCCACGGTGAAGGCTGAGTGCACGGCAGAGGAGGCATACACGTTAACAGAGGTGTGTGATGCTCAGGGCTGCTGGCTGACAGCACTGTTTGCTCACTGCCGGGAGGCCAGGAGCTCGGGTTGCTTCGTTACTGCTGCAGTAACACAGATCGTAACACAGATCGTCCTTTGCCTCCTGGCGAAAAGTGGACGGAGGTGGTTTGAAAAGAGGCCCTGATCCTTCAGATGACGTTTTGCAAGGCTTGAAGCAGCCTAAATCTTTTTACTGCCTTTTAAGAGAACGACCAGCAGGTGCTGTAATGGCTGAGTAAAGTCCTTAAAGCGGGTGGTGGGGTGTCCTTGCATCAGTCCAGGAGTTCAGTCGTGCGGGTCAGAACTTGTGCCGTTCACGGTGACCCACGGGGACCTGTGCCCTCCCCCGGGGGCAGGTGGTGGCCTCTGTCCCCTCCCACAGCATCTGTGCCCTGTGCACGGGCACCACCACATGTCAAGGTGAGCCAGCCAAGCACAGACACACCTCGCTCTGCACCTTTGCCTCAAAGGCCTTGGGGGCTTGGAGGTTGAGGGTTTGGGGTGGTTTTTTTCTCAGTAACTGTGTTGTTATCTTAACAGCACATCCAGACCTTGGGTCTGCCTTTAAAGAAGAAGGTCTTCTGTCCTTCTGCACAGAGCTTTTATGTAAAACTAATCATCTCTGAAGGGAGCCCGAGGGGAAGGAGGTGGGGGCAGGCAGAGCTCTGGCTGTAAGGCTTTGAACTGGCTGGTGGTGCCTTTCCTTTTCACTGCAGGCTGCAGCTGGCTGTGATCCCTCCTCAGGCTTCAGGGCTGGGGCTCTTGAAAAGAACTTCTTTTTTTTCTTTTCTTTTCTTTTCTTTTTTTTTAAATACGATCCCAAATCAGGTGACTCATGTGTGAAAATCGGTGGGTGGAGCTCTTTCCTTGTGTCTTGATGAGAAACTGCAAACTCCTTCCTTCTTCCTCTGCTGGTGTGGCTCAGTTTCCAGCATTGCAGCCCCAGCAGTGTCAGTGTCACACCGGGAAGGGCAGAATTCCATGTCTCCATTTGACACCCAGATTCTCTTCCATGTCAGTTCAGAGGGAACTCCTGCTACAGAGATTTTTGCAAGCCAGAGTGAGCTCTGGAATAACAGCCCCTGGACAAAATCTGGATCTTCCAGCAGCAGAATCACAGAATTCTCAGGTTGGAAAAGAACTCCAATACCACGGAGTCCAACCATTCCCCAGCACTGCCAAGGCCACCACTAACCCATGTTCCCAAGTGCCACATCCACAAGGCTTTTAAATCCCTCCAGGGATGGGGACTCCACCCTGGGCAGCTGTGCCAGGGCTGGACAGCCCTTTCCATGAAGGAATTCTCCCCAATATCCAATCTAAACCTCCTCTGGCACAACTTGAGGCCTTTTCCTCTCCTCCTGTGCCTTGTTCCCTGGGAGCAGAGCCCAATTCCCCCCCGGATCCATCAGGGAGCTGCAGAGAGCCAGAAGGTCCCCCCTGAGCCTCCTTTTCTCCAGGCTGAGCCCCCCCAGCTCCCTCAGCCGCTCCTGCTGCTCCAGACCCTTCCCCAGCTCCCTTCCCTCCCCTGGACAAACTCTTAAATTAAGATGTTTTGATCTCTCTCAGATATGCTGCATTAGTCAGAACAGTGAGTTGGGCAGCATTGCAGTGCACGAAATTAAATTCCAGTATCTGGGACAGCAAGTAAACAAGAGTTAGTTGTGCAGCCAAGACTTTGTCTGGCATGAATAAATGTAGAAACTGCTGGCACCTCTGGCTGGAGGAGGCCAGCAGCAGGGCTAGAGGGGGAATCACCCTAATTTTTTGCTTGCAGTTTTTACAGAAATGGGTTATTTGGACAACTAAATGTTACTGGTCAGTGAATGAACAGGTGTGATTTGGTTCCAGTCCTTATATATAAAATTGGTAATGTTTCTGTCCCTCTGACCTTTTCTCCACTTCTGCTGTTTGTTTTCATAGTTCTTTTCAGTTCTCTGAAATGTACTGAGTCTACCCATAGTTTGCCCTTCAAAATATATATTTTTCCCTTCAGGATGCAGTAACTACCTAGAAAATGGACAACATGATCTCCAGAGGGCCCTTCCAACCCAAACTATTCTGTGATTCTCTGCAAATCTCCAACTTTATTTATTTTGTCACTTAACTAATCAAGTTAAGGAATCAGGGCTGTCACCCCCCGTGTGTGTCCTGGCCTTGGGAACAGCCTGACCCTGGCTGCTGTGAAATCTTAGGCCAAACAAGGAAGTCAGCAAGGATATGAAGATACACCATCGCTAACCTTTTATTCTTTAATTCCTTTTTTTCCACTAGGTGGCACCTGTATTCAGCCTCTGTGTGTTCTGTTCTGTTCTCTAAAAATCCATACGTTCTCCTCCCTTCTCAAAAAGGGAGGAAATGTCATGGGTATGCCCTGACATTTAAACACGGCTCCCAAGCCTTTGGCTTCTTTGGTAATCTGTTCTCAAACACCGCGGTCCCGGGGAGCCCTAAATGTTTTACACCGACGTTATTAAACCTGTTACTCAGTGTCGAGATGCTTTGCCTTTCGGGGGTTTTAGTGCTCGAGGAAGAGGTCGTTTATTCGGAGAGGGTGTGGTTGGCACTCAGAGATGTTTTAACATCAGAATGTTTTAACATTCTGTGCCCGAGAGGTTCCTCGAAGTCGCTGCTGCCTTAATGAGCAGGGCGTGGTAAAACAGATAAATGGCTCCCCTGCCTCAGAGAGCTGCACAGCTCCACCTGTGTGCTTGTCTCCTGCTTCCAGATTGCTCTTTAGCAGCTGCCTGACCGTGTGGGTATCCCTCTGTCCCGCAGGGCCGCTGCTTGTTTGCCAGTGGCAGCCCCTTCGACCTGGTGACTCTGAAGGACGGGAGGACCTTCAAGCCCGGCCAGGGAAACAACGCTTACATTTTCCCAGGTGATGGATAAAACCCCTCTTCTTTCAATCTCTTGAAGACCAGGGCTGTTTAGGGAAGCAGCGTGAGGAGATGTAGCCGTCTGTTAAAGCTGAGGACTCATAAAAATGAAGGAAAAGCAGTTCAGGATGGATGTTAGGCGTGTGCAGCTCCACGTGTGGCGCAGTGAGCTCACCCAGCTGAGCATTTCTAAGAGAGCAAAAGAGTGCCATTAAAGGCTTTGAAAGCTGCTGCATTATGGGTTTTCCTGGTTGGTTTTTTTTTTTGGGAGGGGGAGGAGGAGAGAATAAGTGTTAATGTGCACTTGAAGTTATGTTAACAATTCTTGGGAGTTAATAACTCTTGGAGTTGCGTCCGTGCAAATATTTTCAGAAATAACGTTCTAGATGACTCTAGATGACTGCCAGCTTCTCGTGAGCAGGCTGCACGCTGTGAAGTGATGATGATGATTTCATTTTAGGCGTGGCTCTGGCTGTGATCCTCAGCAGTGTCCGGCACATCAGCGACAAGGTTTTCCTTCAGGCTGCCAAGGTGAGTGTGGAAGCAGAGCAGGCTGTGTCTGATGTTTGATTTCCCTTGGTTTTATCCCTCCACAATGGTAAAAAACTGCCAAAAACACGAGGTGGTCAGTTCTGCAGGCACGTCACGCTCCTGTAGCTTCCACAGTTACAGGGAACTCGTCCTCCAAAGAACCAGGGTCTTACTTTGCTAAATGCTCAACCATCAGGGTTTGCTGACGTGGGCTCAGATGGAGAATTTGGGGGTTTTGACTGCCTTTGGGGGCACTCTGGCAGTAAGAGCACTGCAGCTTGATTCTCCTGAGTGTTACAGCGTGCTGTTGGTCACATTTGGGATGCAGTAAATGAAGCTGGTTTGTTCTTCTAACTCAGGCACTGGCGGAACAGTTGAGTGATGAAGAACTCGCACAGGGAAGACTTTACCCCCCACTGTCCAATATCAGGGAAGTTTCTATTTATATTGCTGTCAAGGTGAGTATGAAGCGTGAGAGTGGGCTGCACTAGAGGTGGTTTGTGTGTGCATTAACCTCCTGTACTGCACAGTGTGACCCCTGGGACACGAGTGCTTGGGCACGAGACAGCCCAGCTCTTTGTGCCTTTGGGGAGAGATGCTCATAAAAACACTCAGTTTGTTGATGGTGGGCCAAAGCAATCCTTCAGGTCCAAGGATGTGATTCTTCCCCTGGACTCAGCGCTGGTGAGGCCACCCCTGGAGTGCTGTGTCCAGTTCTGGGCCCCTCAGCTCAGGAAGGACATTGAGGGGCTGGAGCAGGTCCAGAGGAGAGCAACGAGGCTGGGGAAGGGACTGGAGCACAAGTGCTGTGAGGAGAGGCTGAGGGAGCTGGGGCTGTTCAGCCTGGAGAAGAGGAGGCTCAGGGGAGACCTCCTCACTCTCTGCAACTCCCTGACAGGAGGGGGGAGCCAGGGGGGGGTTGGTCTCTTTTCCCAGGCAACCAGCAGTAGGACAAGGGGGCTCGGGGTCTTCAGCTGTGCCAGGGGAGGTTTAGGTTGGATATTAGAAAGAATTTCTTTCCAGAGAGGGTGATCAGCCATTGGAATGGGCTGCCCAGGGAAGTGGTGGATTCTCCATCCTTGGAGGTTTTTAAGATAAGACTGGATGTGGCATCAGTGCCATGGGCTGGGAACCACGGCGGGGTTGGATCCAGGGTTGGACTGGATGATCTCGGAGGTCCCTTCCAACCCAGCTGATTCTATGATTCCATGATTCTCCTCTGAGTTTCGGAACCGGGCTTTCAGGTCCCTGCCGAGGCATTCAAGAATTGTAGAAAGGCTTTGAGGTTTCTCTTTCCTGGGTGTGTGCGAGCCCTGGGCACAGCGCGGGCGCTGCAGCGGCGCGGGTTTGGCTTTTCCAGGTGATGGAGTTTTTGTACGCCAACAACATGGCCTTCCACTACCCCGAGCCCGAGGACAAGAACCGCTACATCCGCTCCAAGGTCTGGAGCTACGAGTACGAGTCCTTCATGCCAGACGTGTACGACTGGCCCGAGTCCAAGGTCCACTGAGGCACCGCCGCGTCGCACTCCTCAGGCAGCATCTTCTACTCTGCAGGGATCCCTTTTTCAGACCAACTCAAATCATAATCTGTAATTTATTATTTTCACTCGTTTCGTTGTCTTTTTCCCCCCTCCCCGCTCCCCTCCCCTCCCTTTAACTCTGTTTTTTCCACTCGATGTTGATTTCTCCCCGCTCCCCCCTTTTCCCCCCCCTCCCATTTTTCACCTGTTAAACTGTATGGATGATGGCACCCTGCCACGGGGGATGAGAGAGAGCCCTCCAAAATGAATTTGAATGATGACAATGCATTTCTAGCTTAGGGCCGGCGCCACACCGAAGAATTCCATTAATGATGTTTCAGCTAAACGCGTTTGACGGCGAGCTCACAGCTCTCCCTCCTCACTGCTGATCCCCCGAGTGATTTATTTCTGCCTTTAATAATCAGTCTTCTCGTTGCCCCAGTGTTGTCACGCCGTGACATCAACAGAGAGCACTTGTCAAAAAAAAAAAAACAACAAACCCGGATGCTTCAAGGTAAATTTAACAGTCCAGTGGGCTTTGTTTGATGTTTAAAGGTGCCCGTGTCCAGGCTTCTTGGTGGCGTTGTCTGCTCCCTTTCCTTGAGCAGCATTCCTCTGGAATCTGCAGCAAAGTGTGCTTTTTTTTTTTGTTTTCATCACCGTGTTGTAATCTGTTCTCAGGAAAAATGCGAGCTAGCTGAAATTATCCTTGGAAAGCCCGAAAACAATATTATAATCACTTAACAGCTTTTAAAAACAAAGCCACGCTGTCACAAGACAGATTTTATCAGGTAAGCGCAGGATCTGAAGTAATAACCAGAAACCTTTTAGTGGTTTTACAGTGAGATTTTATGCAAGGTGAGGTACCAAAGGATTTTTTTCTTTGTTTTTTTTTTTAATTTTTTTTCAGGTTCTTTTTCTTTTAAGTTTTTCTCCCTTGTTCTCACAGAAAGACTCGTGTGTGATGTTTTTTATGACTCGAAAACTCCTAAGTGGGCTCGCTCACCACTTTGAACAAGCACTCCAGGGGCAGCTGACGAGGCTGAAACAGCAGGTGTTGACAGGCAGCTATTAACACACCCATTTACACAGGTTTGGCCGAAGGTTTCCTGTGTGTTCAGGTCAGTTTGAGCGCTGGACTCTTAAAAGATGCAAAGATCTGCTCTGATCACTCCGCCTTCCTCGCTCCATTTACAGGCTCAGTTTGTCACAGAGTTCTTGTGTGAGAACAAAAAACTGCAAGCTGGATTTTTTTTTTCCCTTGAAACGGGAGGCCCTGCACATTTGTTACAGAGTGTGCTGGGTGTTTGTTTCATGGGTGTGGGGCCGAAGTGCCCTCTGTTACTCTGTATGGGCAGGCAAGGACAAACACTGTGATAGCTGCAGTCTGTGGCTTCCCTGAATCTGTTCTCTGCAGCAGGAACAGCGATATGTCAGGAACAGAAATAAAGATAAACGTGCTGTCCTGTGGTTTGCTGCATCAAGGCACGAAAAAAAAGGACAAAAGTAAATAAACAGATAGATGTAGCACTTTGGGCAGAACCCAAAGACATAAAGTAAAGCTTGCCCAGGGTTTAACCGTGGCAAGCACCTCTCTCATATCTTCATTTATGTGGGAAAATGCAGTCTCCACAAATAGGCCCAAAATAGAGCAGGGGAAAACAGTCTCAGCACCCCCCTTGGACGTGATCTGTGGCACTTTCAGCCTGATCTCCGGGTTTAAAATTGTATTAAAATACAAAGAACAGTAAACTCTGGGGAGGCTTTACCTAGGTGGGGGCAGAAGACTGATTATTTAAACACAGAAAACAGCGGTGTGGGGAGGAAACTGTGGTGTTCAACCTGTGGTAAAGGGCTGTGTGGTGGGGCTCAAAGTGCTTCGTTGCACGGGGTTTGGAACTTGCACATGTAATATAAAGACCAACACACACACACACACACACATAATATGATGTTTTTACAAAAGAGTGCTTTTTTTCATCTATTTTTGCTATGCCTGGTTTTTATCATATTTAAAATTTTTGTGATCTTAAGATTATTTATTTAGTGTATGGATTGTTTTCTTGCCTTCCGAAAATCCAGCTCTTATCTGAGGCCTGTTGTGGTGTGTCAGTGGAGTTCTGCATCACTGGGTTCCAGTGTGCTGGGGAACACACACTCCCTCCCTTCTGCCAGGAGTCTAATCAGGCAGATGAGTAACAAAAATACCCAAATGCACTGATCTCATGTCCGGGCTGAGAACGATCACAGAGGCAGAGCAGTCGGTCCCTAAAAAACAACTCTGTCTCAGAAAATAAAAGATCTGCCTCCACCTCTTCAGTCTGATTAATTTTTCATCAGGCAAAGAAGTGCAGTCACTGCCCACAACCAGTGGGTGTTGATGTAGCCCTCAGGAGAACCCTGGAGCTGGGCAAAGCAGGAGTTTTTGCCCGGGGCAGGAGTGAGGTGTCCAGGGGGATTGTTGAGAACTGGCTGGCAGTGGGGGTTTTCCCGAGCACCTGCATCATTTTTCTGGAAATCCCAACAGCACAGGTGAGGGAGAAATCAGTCCTTGACTGACCTGGAGGCTCCGGTTAGGAAAGTGCCCAGCCCTCATGGGGCTGTGGGCTTGTCAGAGCTCGGGAGCAGAGAAGGCCTGGCTGTGTTGTCCCCCTGAGCTGTCCCTGTTAGGGCAGCTGGGTGGTACCAGCCAGACCTTATCTGTTACTCCCACGGGCTTTGTCTGACCAGGTTTCTGTAGATTGCAGTAGAGAAGTGGTGGAATTTTTCCCTTTGATGTGCAGCCATTGCTTTCTGTTGGCAACAGGCAACGTGCCAGCTCACGGTTTTAAATCCATTTTGCCCTCCCTTTCACCTTTTCCTGCATTTTTTTTTTCTAAAGGCACATAAAAATTCATCTTCAGTTTTCTGTATTCTTCAGATACAATTAACCTCTGAATTAATTACAGCTGCTAATCTTGCTGCTTAGTAAGGAACCCACGGTGTCTTTTTCATATTCAACTTAGCCTGATTTTTTTTTTTCTGTTTGCTGGCTCGTTTAAAAGTATTTACTGATCTATATCTACACAGAAATTTCTCTTACACAGCGTGCAAAGGGAAACTGTGGTCACCAGGATGCATTTTGTGATGTTACAGAGTGTAAGTTGAAAGAGTACATCACCTAAGGGATAACTAGTGTTCTAGCTCGTCGCACAGCCCTGGTGACTTTTTGCCCTCCAAATGGTATAAAAGCCTCTTTGGGGTGTGCAGAACCCTTCTGAGAGGATCAGGGACTCCCACCAAGGTCAGTCCTTTCCAGGATTTGTCCTTGAAATCAAGAAGCCTCTTGGCAGCAACCTGTTTTGGGGATATTATAGGTAGCTGGTGGAGTGCAGCCTTTTTTTTTTTTTTTTTTTTTAAGAAAATTCACGTGTTTTTTGTTCAAAGACACAAAGGTTCGTGTGTTCCCGAAGTCTCTGCCAACATGAGGTGTAGGAGGAGACGACCACTAAGAAACATTGTACCTGGTAGAGTTTGAAACCCCAAACTCGTGGCACAAGCCCTCGGTTGTGTTTGTGAGCAGTGATGCACCCTGATGTGTTGTGTTTGTTTCCCAAGCTTAAAGCCGAGCGACACTTTACTGTGCAGAGTGGTGTGTAACAGGTTTCCCCGCGGTGGGCGCCGTGTCTCCTTCTCTGTAACTGTTGTTTCCAGCACTCTGTTTTACAAAAAGTGGGGATAAAGTAACTCTCTGTCGCGCTGCTTCTGGTAGTAACTGCAGAGATGAATGACACACCTTTTAGTTTCTCATTAGGAGCCCTGTGTGGGAGAGTGGGGATCACTATTGCACAGCTCCAGCTGTGCGTTTTAGTTCAGCTGACTCTGGGCCTTGAGCCAACCCTGAGCTGTTGTTCATTTGCTCTGGGTCCTCTTGACCTCAGAGGTGCGGATTCGAACTCCTCCGAGCCCGCTGGATAAAAGTTATCTGCGAGACTCTCAGATCAGACTGTGAGAACACTTTGGACTCCTGCCTCAGCTGCAAGTGTGCTATTCCTGAACTGGAGAAAACCACTGTTGCTTTTGGACTCTTTTTAGGATGGTGTGTTCTGCTGTCCCATTCTATAACAGCCATATGTAACAGGCAGGGGCTGGTGTTACACTGAGCACTGGAGCAGGGGAGGAAACACAGAGCAAACCTCTGGGCAGCTGAATCTGAGCAGAGTAACTCGGCTGCTGCTGGCCAAGGGGCATCTAATCCCGTGTGGACCTGCCTTGACCGACCTGCCTGCCTGGAGTACACATCACCATGGCACCAGAAACCATCAGGACTCACCCCTGCATCCTCCCCTGGCTGCCCGCATCGCAGCTCCCCGTGGTGATGATGGTGATGGAGACGATGCTCCCTCGTGGCTGCATCCCAAGTGGCACGGGGGACCACGGCTACAAGTCCTCTGGCATCAGGTGTTGTGCTCGTGGTGCAGGAACCCCACGGTGGGTGTTGATACCCCCCCAAACTCAGCTCTCCGAGTGCCACTGACTCTGGCTCACCCATCCTTCGGGTGGTTCCGCTCTAACAGAAACAAAAAAACCACTTCTAGGACTGCGCAGAGGTAGCAAGGTGGCTGGTTTGTTCAGTAAAACAGCAAAATAACCTGCATTTGTTTCTGTCTTGCACATATCTACCTTACACAACGCAACATAAATCTGCTGGGGAGCTTGTGAGAACAGTTCTTGCCTGATCTGTGCAGGGTTGGCTGTGCCTGGGAGGGTCATTGCTCAGCTGAAACTAAAATTATGTAAATGTGGATTGGTTATGGTTTGTTTTTTTTTTCCTCCTTTATAACGTTGTAACTCTTATTGAAATGTGTGTTCCGGTCTTCTATTTTCTTAGTAAAATGCATTCCCTTTGCCTAAATCACACCTGGTTGTGTTTATTCTCGCAAAAGGAAGAAAAAACCAACGTTTGACCTCTACAGAATTGGTACAGTCCCTTTGCAGAGGGGCTTTGCAAATGGTTGGATGTGAGGGTCTTAAAGGTCTTTCCATAGAGTCGTGGAATCACAGGATGATTTGAGTCGGATAGGATCTCAGTGATCATCCAGTGCCACCCCCCTGCCATGGGCAGGGACACCTTCCACTAGACCAGGTTGCTCCAAGGCCCATCCAACCTGACCTTGGACACTTCCAGGGATCCAGGGGCAGCCACAGCTTCTCTGTGCCAGGGCCTCACCACCCTCACAGACACCAATTCCTTCCCAATTTCCCATCTAATCCTGCCCTCTGCCAGTGGGAAGCCATTCCCCTTGTCCTGTCCCTCCATCCCTTGTCCCAAGTCCCTCTCCAGCTCTCCTGGAGCCCCTTTAGGCCCTGGAAGGGGCTCTCAGGTCTCCCTGGATCCTTCTCTTCTCCAGGTGAACCCCCCCAGCTGTCCCAGCCTGGCTCCAGAGCAGAGGGGCTCCAGCCCTCGGAGCATCTCCGTGGCCTCCTCTGGACTCTCTCCAGCAGCTCCAGGTCCCTGTGCTGTTGTTCCCCAGGGCTGGAGCAGCTCTGCAGGGGGGTCTCACCCGAGGGGGCAGAGGGGCAGAATCCCCCCCTCCCCTGCTGCCCACGCTGTGGGATCAGCCCAGGGCACGGGGGTTTCTGGGCTGGTTCATGTCCAGCCTCTCCCTCACCAGCCCCTCCAGGACCTTCTCCATCTGTTCATCCCCCGGCCTGGATTGATCCAGGGGCTGCCCCGACCCGGGAGCGGCACCAGCGCTCGGTCTTTTCCAACGCAAACAATTCCATGATGCAATTCACACGCGCGCGCTCGCCCGGATCCGAAAGGCACGGACCCGAGGGCGGGATCTGCCCTGCCGGGCCCCTCCCGCAGCCCTGCCCTTCCTGCCCTTCCTCCTCCTCCTTCTCCTCCTCCTCCTCCTCCTCCTCCCGGTCCTTCCCCTTCCCGTCCCGGCGGGGCGGGCGCTCGGGGGAGGTAGGACGGGATGGGGGGAGCGGGGCCGGAGCGGGGCGGGCGGGGTGTGACATCCACCCCCATCCCGGTGTCACATCCCACCCCGGTGTCACATCCCCGTGTCCCCGAGCCGTGCGGGACCCGTTCCCGGAGCCCCGCGGGAGACACGGGGGAGGTGGGACCCGGCAGTGCCTGAGGGGGGCCCCGAAAGAGCCGGGGAGGGACCTGGGACAAGGGATGGAGCGACAGGACACGGGGAAGGGCTTCAGACTGGTTTAGATGGGATACTGGGAAGGAATTCCTGGCTGTGAGGGTGGCGAGGCCCTAGCACGGGTTGCCCAGGGAAGCTGTGGCTGCCCCTGGATCCCTGGAAGTGTCCAAGGCCAAGTTAGACTTGGACACCTGGGCTGGTGGAAGGTGTCCCTGCCCGTGTCAGGGGAGCTGGAACAACACGATCCTTAAAATCCCCTCCAGCCGAAGCCGTTCAATTGTCGCGCATTACCGCGATTTTACGCGGAGGAAAAGGAAGCAAAACGTTTATTTCTGCCCCTCGGGGGTGTGATGCACATTTGTCACACCCCCAAGGCCGGGTTGCACCTCGATGTGCTCGGGAGGGGGCTGTTTGATTTGAGAATCGTGGAATCACACGCCGGATTAAGGAAGGGACCTTAAATCTCATCCAGTTCCACCCCCTGCCGTGGGCAGGGACACCTTCCACCGGGAGCCCGGGTTGCTCCAAGCCCCCATCCAGGGAATATTCCCCCTCTGCAGTTCTGGGCTGCCCCTTCCTGACATCCAGGAGTGACTCTGAAAAGGCTTCTGGAGCAGAGCCCGTGCAGGAAAACTCAGTGTTTAAGTAGAGCACAGAAGAAACAAATAACAGTGGGTTTAGAGATTGGAGCAATTCCGGCTGTAGGTTGGGCTGTTTCCGGGAATCCACAGGGATCACCCAGTCCAGGAACCCACAGGGATCACCCAGTCCAGGAACCCACAGGGATCACCCAGTC
>NW_020925758.1:3639562-3644417 GCF_003984885.1 Neopelma chrysocephalum
CCAGTCCAGGAACCCACGGGGATCACCCAGTCCAGGAACCCACAGGGATCATCCAGTCCAGGAACCCACAGGGATCATCCAGTCCAGGAACCCACGGGGATCACCCAGTCCAGGAATCCACGGGGATCATCCAGTCCAGGAACCCACGGGGATCATCCAGTCTGGGAACCCACAGGGATCATCCAGTCCGGGAACCCCCAGGGATCATCCAGTCCAGGAACCCCCAGGGATCACCCAGTCCAGGAACCCCCAGGGATCACCCAGTCCAGGAATCCACGGGGATCATCCAGTCCAGGAACCCACGGGGATCACCCAGTCCAGGAACCCACGGGGATCACCCAGTCCAGGAACCCACAGGGATCACCCAGTCCAGGAACCCACGGGGATCACCCAGTCCAGGAACCCACAGGGATCACCCAGTCCAGGAACCTACAGGGATCATCCAGTCCAGGAATCCACGGGGATCACCCAGTCCAGGAACCCACGGGGATCATCCAGTCCAGGAACCCACAGGGATCACCCAGTCCGGGAACCCACAGGGATCACCCAGTCCAGGAACCCACAGGGATCACCCAGTCTGGGAACCCACAGGGATCACCCAGTCCAGGAACCCACGGGGATCACCCAGTCCAGGAACCCACAGGGATCACCCAGTCCAGGAACCCACAGGGATCATCCAGTCCAGGAACCCACGGGGATCACCCAGTCCAGGAACCCCTGGGGATCATCCAGTCCAGGAACCCACAGGGATCACCCAGTCCGGGAACCCACAGGGATCATCCAGTCCAGGAATCCACAGGGATCATCCAGTCCAGGAACCCACAGGGATCACCCAGTCCGGGAACCCACAGGGATCACCCAGTCCGGGAACCCACAGGGATCATCCAGTCCAGGAACCCACGGGGATCACCCAGTCCAGGAACCCACAGGGATCACCCAGTCCAGGAACCCACAGGGATCACCCAGTCCAGGAACCCACAGGGATCACCCAGTCCAGGAACCCACAGGGATCATCCAGTCCAGGAACCCACAGGGATCACCCAGTCCAGGAACCCACAGGGATCATCCAGTCCAGGATCCCACAGGGATCATCCAGTCCAGGAACCCACGGGGATCACCCAGTCCAGGAACCCACAGGGATCACCCAGTCCAGCTCCTGGCCCCGCACAGGACACCCCAACAACCCTGCCCTGTCCCTGAGAGGATCATCCAAACGCTCCTGGAGCTCTGTCAGCCTCAGTGCTGTGCCCACTGCCCTGGGGGAAGAACCTTTCCCTGAGATCCAGCCTGAAACCCTGCCCTGACACAGCTCCAGGCCATTCCCAGCATCCCGTCCCTGCTCGGCAGAGCACAGAAATCGGTGCCTGACGGTTCATCAGCTCACAAATCTCTCTTCCAGGCGGTCCAGGATGTCCATGGAGATAACCTTCCTGGGCACGGGCTCGGCGTACCCCTCTCCCACCAGAGGGGCGTCGGCGCTGGTGCTGCGCCGGGAAGGGGAGTGCTGGCTCTTCGACTGCGGGGAGGGCACCCAGACACAGCTCATGAGGAGCCACCTCAGGGCAGGTCTGTGCTGCTGCCGAGGGGCGGGTGGTTTGTTTTTTTTTTTTGGGGGGGGGGGGGGGGAGAAAAGTTTGGAGCGAGATCCGAAACGAAACGCCTCGTCCTCGGGGCGTTTGAATGTCTGAAGGGGGCTGCCCCGCTGCTGGACCTGCTGTGTGCAGCGACCACAACCCGTGCTCCAGAACCAGACCCTCCTGGGTCTGATTTCCGGGGCTCTGTGATTCCAAGGGCGGGGATCACAGCCCGGCTTTGAAAACTTTGAGCAAAGTCTGTTGTTCGCGCGGAGGCAGCTCCGGGAAAAACCCGCCCTGTGCCATCCCACGGGCAAAAATTGTGCTTTTTTTCCTCCCGAGCGAGGCTGTTGTGTGTCTGTGGTGACTTTTATGGCTCGGCAGATAAATTGGGAACGGGACTCGCCTGCAGTCCCTGTGCTTTCACAGATTCCTGGCTCCCGAGTAATGAAGATGAATTGTCAGTCGCAGGCAGAAACCCGGGCTCCCGCTCCTCCAAAACACGAAGGGGATTTGGTGGCAGGTGGATGGGCTGATTTTTACCGAGTTTACTGATTTTTACTAAGTTTTGCCAGATTTAATTTCGCTAAAGCGAAAGGAGGAGGTCCTTCTGTCCTTCCTCTCGCTTAGTTCTGGGGAAGATGTGGAGGTGGGAACTCAGCAGGGCAGGCTGAGGCAGCCCTGATTAAAGAACCTGTAACGAGAGAAAATCCTGGGCTTTTTTAACCCAGGCCCCAGCACCCGAGAGCTGGAGTGAGGCAGCTCAGACACAAAACAAAGCCCAGGTGTTTTCAGTGCCCTTTTTCACCCGTCAGGAACAGCAGGAAAGACTTTGAACCCAAAACTCGAGTGCTTTTCCCTTTTTTGTTGCTTTTAAACTGCGTTCCTTTCACATGCCACGTTCGAAACGAGGAGCAAGCACAAGCTCCACGACGTGTTTCCTCGTTAGCCTGGAGCTCTCCTGTGACACGTGGGAGCCCAATTGCTTCTTCCCAGCACTTCTTTGCATTTTTAACAGATGTCACCATCGAGTTCTGTGCCGCCCTCTGGTTCGGGGTTTGTTTCTCGAGCGCCGGCTTTGTTTTAATTTTAAAATCAAATTAATTTTAAAATTTAATTGAAACCCTGATTGTTTCTGAGTCGTTAAACCTTGTTTGTTTATCTCCCTGTCTTTTTCCCTTTTTTGTTTTATCCCTCCCCGCCGCTCCGACCCCCGACAGGCAGAATCACCAAGATTTTCATCACCCACCTCCACGGCGACCACTTTTTCGGGCTGCCCGGCCTGCTGTGCACGCTCAGCCTGCAGAGCAGCCCCGACCCAAACAAGCCGCCCGTGGACATTTATGGGCCGCTGGGGCTGAGGAGCTTCCTGTGGCGGAGCCTGGAGCTGTCCCACTCCCAGCTCCTCTTCCCCTACGCCGTCCACGAGCTGGTGCCCACGCGGGACCAGTGCCCCGACGAGGAATTCAGGGACTTCTCGCACTGGGACGGGGGTGAGGCTCCTCCCCGGGGTCCCGGGGGGAGAACGCTGCACCTGGATCCAGGAGAGGGCTCCTACCTGCTGGAGGAGGACGAGCAGCTGGTGCTGAGGGCGTTCCGCCTCTTCCACCGCGTCCCTTCCTTCGGCTTCGTGCTGGAGGAGAAGCCCCGGCCTGGGAGGCTCAACGTGCAGAAACTGAAAGACCTTGGTAACTACTTGGACTTACCTTTCCTCTTCTGTTTTTTTTTTTATATTTTTTTGGTTGTTTTGTTTTTTTTTTAATGCCTGATTGCGTGTGTCCAAGCGGTGACTCTTGATTTTTTGGCAAGCGTAACGCAGCCGCCGGGTTTCCTGGCAGCTGGAATCTTTTTGTCACCACCCCTTCCAGAGCTGCTGTCCGTCTCCATAATCTCTTTTAATTCAGTTTTCCATCGCAGGCGTTGTAATGCTCCGCAGCCACGCAGGGTTCTGGATGGGTGCGTGACGCTAATGCCAATTAACGCTGCGTTAATTTCCCGTTTTCACAATGGGAAGAGCAAGGAAGTTCAGGGGACGAGGTTTAAAAAGCTCGACGTGGCTTTCAGGAAAATGTGTGGCCAGTGTGTTTGCTTGGCATTGTTGACTTCAGTGAGAAAAATATAGCTTTTTTTTTATTTTTTTATAGTTGCCCAGAGCAGCTGTGGCTGCCCCTGGATCCCTGGAAGTGTCCAAGGCCAGGTTGGACGGGGCTTGGAGCAACCTGGGATAGTGGAAGGTGTCCCTGCCCATGGCAGGGGGGTGGAACAAGATGACCCTTAAAATCCCTGCCACGTTTCTGTGGTTTTCTTCAGACGTGTTCCCTGCTAATGTGACAGGCTCTTTATTCGTACAAAAAAAGTCAAATATTGGTCGATTTTTTTATACTGACATCATGGTTTTTTTTCAGCGAGCCAGCTCTGTATGTAGCACATTCCAAGTGATCTTTGTTTAAACCTGACACACCATACACTTACTTACAGTGTAGCTATTATTATTATTATTATTTATGGGCTCTTTTTCACCTTTTCGCCCGCCAGGAGTCCAGCCGGGCCCTCTGTACGGGAAGCTGAAGGGCGGGACTCCAGTCGTGCTGGAAAACGGAGCGAGGATCTCTCCCCGCGACGTCCTGGGAGAGCCCGTTCCCGGCAGGAAGGTGTGCATCCTGGGGGACTGCTCGGGGGCCGTGGGGGACGCGGCCGCGCGGCTCTGCCGCGGCGCCGACCTGCTGGTGCACGAGGCCACGCTGGACGACGCCCAGCGGGAGAAGGCCAGGGAGCACGGGCACAGCACCCCCGGGATGGCAGCGGGTTTCGCCAGGCTGTGCCGGGCCAGGAGGCTGGTCCTGACCCACTTCAGCCAGAGGTACAAGCCGGCCGGGCAGGCCAGGGAGGGGGAGGCGGACGTGGCCGAGCTGGGGAGGCAGGCGGAGGCGGCGCTGGGGGGCCAAGAGGTGACGCTGGCCGAGGACTTCATGACAATAGAGATTCCCGTGAAGAAGGGGGAAAAGCAGCAGCCCTGAGTGAAGGCACGGAGCCGGGGTGGTGTTGGACGGCGCTTAAAAATAGAGGTTGGGGTTCCTGGTGAGCAAATTCTCTTCCCTGGGCACAGAGAGGTCGGCTCAGCGCGCTGGGCGCAGTTAGTAAAGGAAAAAGGATGCTCAAGCATCTGGAGCTGGAATAAATTCATGAGGGGTGGTTTTGGACACCTGGAGCCAGAATAAATCCATGAGGGGTGGGTTTGGACACCTGGAGCTGGAATAAATTCATGAGGGGTGGTTTTGGAC
>NW_020925758.1:3644427-3649351 GCF_003984885.1 Neopelma chrysocephalum
CTGGAGCTGGAATAAATTCATGAGGGGTGGTTTTGGACACCTGGAGCTGGAGTAAATCCATGAGGGGTGGTTTTGGACGCCTGGAGCTGGAATAAATTCATGAGGGGGGGTTTTGGACACCTGGAGCTGGAATAAATCCATGAGGGGTGGTTTTGGACACCTGGAGCCAGAATAAATTCATGAGGGGTGGTTTTGGACATCTGGAGCTGGAATAAATTCATGAGCGGTGGTTTTGGACACCTGGAGCTGGAATAAATCCGTGAGGGGTGGTTTTGGACACCTGGAGCTGGAATAAATCCATGAGGGGTGGGTTTGGACATCTGGCGCTGGAATAAATCCATGAGGGGTGGTTTTGGACACCTGGAGCTGGAGTAAATCCATGAGGGGTGGTTTTGGACACCTGGCCTCCCCAGATGGCTCGAGCCTTCACAGCCCAAGAAGCTTTCCTTGGAGGTTCCCTGGAGCGCAGATTCTGGATCGTGTTTGGCTTCAACACGCCCCTCCGGGAAGGTTTGTGCTCTGCAGAGCGTTTCAGCCATCCTGCCTCCCGAGAGCTTCTGAACAACGTCTATTTCAAACTCACACACGGCGTTTTGTGGCTGTTACCCCTGTGAGAGGGCACCGAGATTAATAAAGCATCGAGAGCTCTGCCGAGTGGGTGCTGCTGCGCTCAAGTGGAGCAGCTCTTCTGATTCTCCACTTGCGTGTGAAGTCTTCTCATAAATAAACACAGCTCAGGCTCCTTGTCAGGAGCGAGTTGCTCTTCACAGTTTGGTTCATTTAAAGCCGGGAAGCGCCCAGCCCTAAATCTGCGCACCCGTTCCCCTGCGCCAGCGAGGTTTTGGAAGCGTGCTCTGGGAAGTCTTCAAGGCAGATGGCAAGCAGTCAGTCTTCCTTGAAGTGTTCCTCCAAGGGCGCTTTCAAGGATAAATCATCCCGATAAAAGCACGTTTGTGTTTGCAGAAATACCCCCCCCCTGCAGGAGGAGTTTCACCTTGGCCGTTTCTGCAGCGACTTTGTTCTTTCCGCGAAGGGACACGCACAGGCCCGGATTTTTTATCTCCTTTTCTCCCACGCCTCAAAGTGGCAGTTTGGGAGTTTCCCGGGTTTTATCTCGGTCCGGTGGTCAAAATTAAAAATCAGGTGGTTTCGAAAAAAAAACCCACCCCGGGATGTTTATCCCCCTGTAGCTTTCTGATCGACGCCGAAAACTCCGGCGGGTTTAAGTCCGGCTGCTGCAACCTGTGCCTGTGCTTCTGTTGCTTTGATTGAGCAACAGCCTTGGAAGATAAAAAAAAAAAAAGGAGTGTGATTTCCTAGTGCTTGGCTGAACGGATCGAGCTGAATTCCGTGTGTTACCCCCCCGTCCTCCAAACAGGCTCCGTCTCGCGTGCGGTCGTGGCAAATCCTGAGTTAGGCCAACGTTAATATTTTTGCTTCAAATGTGGAGGGGGAGCCTTTGATTTCTTAAAATAACACCAGGAAGGGGTGCAAGCCTAGGGAACACGACTTCTGGAGTGTAAACTTGCTGTTTTCTGCGGCTTTTCCCCCCGAAAAACCGCATGAAGAGGGCAGAGCCTGCGCATCGTGGATTTGAGCTCCAGCTGCTCAGGGTTTCGCTGGGAGAAAGGATAACTTTGTTACCCTAACCCACTCTGAGCAGGGAAGCTGCAAAGCTGCCCGGTTCTGTACCTGAGGCCAGATTAGCCCTGTGCTGTCGTTTTTACGGATTGTTTCCCTTCTGTACCTTGGTACATTCGGTGCTGGAGTTACGCGAAAATCCTGCATTTTCGACTTAATGTATTTTGGTATCCGAAATCCGGTTATGTTTGTCTCTCTCCTGGCAGGCCCATGTGTCTCTGCCTGCCGTGGCCCGCCCTTCTGTGTCTGGGTGCTAAATTAACTTCATAAATCCGACTGCTAATGAAACCTGAATTAAATTAATGGGAACGTGTGTGTGTGTGTGTGTGTGTGTGTGTGTGTGTGTGTGTGTGTGCCCGGCAAGGACTGAAAAGTTTGGGCCATAAATTGCCCGTTCTCTCCATGAGTTTATCTTTCCATTAATCATCTGTTAATTACCAGAGAACGAAATTCCTCTGCATTTAAAATGTACCTGCCTGAGGGTTTCACCTGGCAGCAGATAAGGACTCTTGATCTGGTCCTGTAGGGACCGCGGGGGTGTTTTAACAAGTGCTGGGGATGTAAATGAAGATTTTTTTATTTTTTTTTTTAGATTTTTTTTTCCCTTTAGCTTTGAATAACTTTATTTTAAACATTCTTCTGCTTTCCCGAAAGAGTTCCTCTGAGCTTAGTTCCTTTTATTAGCTGGTGCCAGTGGGGGGGGTCTGGTCAAAACTGCAAAATAAGCTTTTTATGTTAGGGGGAAGAGAGAAACAGGGAGGAAATGCGACGTGAGGGGTTTTGTAGCAGCAGAGATGCTCCTCGCCCCGAGTGGATGATGAGGGCTGATCAGAGTGGGGAGCGAGGGGTGAATCTCCCTCCTGCTGAGATCTGATGAGCCTGCAAAAAAAAAAAGGTTGAGAAATAAGTTTCTCACCCCACAGAAGGGGTTGGGTGCTGGTCTGTGTCGAGGATGGAGAGCTGGGGCTCGAGTCCGGGCTCCGAATCCAGCTGGGAAAAGAATTGTTGGTGGTGATTCAGCCTTTGGTATCAGCCTCTCCCTGTGGCCCAGCTGGGATTCTTGCTCCGTCAATGCAGAAGAAACGAGATCTTCATTTGGAAGCATTTTAAATTTTCGTTGTGTTTATTTTTAAACGGATTTTTAAAGAATTCGCTCTCATCGAATTGTGTTCATTTACATGGAAAAACCATATTAATTATTTACGTCGGGCGGTTTAATTCCAGAATTTCTGATTTTCTGTCGGGGTGGTAGGATTGGTCCAGGCCTCAGTGGTTTGGCACAGAGTCACTGGAGCAACTTAATGCGTTTTTTTTCATTATTAATATAAAACACTCCAGTTGGGATCTCGAGGCAGAACAAGCTGCAGGAACTCGGCCAAGGCAACATTTTGGGGAGGGGAGCAGGGGTGGGTGGGTGCTGAGTGACAACAGATCCTGCCAGTTACCAGCATTTGACGCTTGAGAAACGCTGGGAGCCCCAAGGTGGAAAAAGGCGCCGTTTTGTTGGACGTGGTTTTTTGCAGCCTTTCAAAAATCACATCAAAGGTCCTTCCCGGGACTGGCTGTCGCTGGAGTTGTTTGGCTTTGGGTAAATACTGAGGCAGCAGCTCGGCCTTTACACCCCCAGGTCGGTGTTCTCCTCCCGTGGTGGGATTCTCTGCGCGTCCCCAGGGAACACCACGCTGAGATCCTGGCAGCTCGTCCCACGTTTCACACTCCAGCTGAGCAGGACATCACAATAAATGGCTTTATGAACCTTAAACTGGACATATTCATAAACACAGAGGGTTATGGCAACGCAAGCAGTGCTTTTAAGGTGCATAATTCTCAGGTTTGATGCCACGGGGGCGCGTTCATCACCGTAACTCCGCCGTGGTGTCGTGGCCAGGGTGATCCCTCATCAAGTGTGCAGCTTGCTCACACGTGGCTGCATGAAATAAGATGAAAGGTTGTGCCTTATTTCACAGCAGCCTTTCTACTCTCAAAAAAAAAAAAACAACAGATTTTTGCCCATGCAAACAACAAAAGATGTTTAATACAGGGTGTCAGAAACGGCAATTCGGGGTCTGCCTCGAAGCCAAACTGGGGCTGCTGCCAGTGGAAGGAAGTGCAACATATTATATTTTTTATATTATTATATTTTTTATTATTATATTATTTTTATTATTATATTATTTTTTATTATTATATTTTTTAATATTATTGTTTCTCATTCTACACCAGTGGGAAATCTGAGAACCATCAGGGTTCGTGTTTTCCTCCCTGGGTTTGGGGGAATCTCCTCCTTGGGCGAGGGGGTCGCAGCTGGTTCCGCAGGGACGCTTAGAAATTGTAAAATTGTTTAGCAATTCGGGCTTTTTTTTTTTTTTTTTTAAATAATTTTTAACCCTGGAGAGGGGAGGGGGAATGCTGGTGTGTGACTTGCCTGATGTGGGCACGGGGCGTTTGCTGTGCTGTGATCCCCAAATCCTGCACGGGGCACTGTCCCCATCGAACTAGAGCTCTCATGTGCCACCCGTAACCCTTCAAAAAACCCTAGAAACGGGCAATTTGCAACGCACTCAGCAAATCCCGGCATGGAGAGGCTTCGATTGCATCTACCCAAGAAAAAGAGGACAGATAGAGCAGCGTTTGATATCGCTTCTCATCACTGAGATCCCCTCCAGGACGTGCAAGTGGCTGTAAGTGGCTGAGTGGCGCGAGCAGGAAATTTCTGCGCGGCAGCACAGCAGTTTTTTTTAAATCCCTGCCACCCTTGGTTCTTGTCAGGGTGACAGCACACCCCGGCACCGTGCCAGGAACGCCATGCATTTAGAAAAAAACACGCTGAGTTTTGCGGCGGATAAGGTATTTTGCACAGTTTTACCTTCCCTTTTGTATTCTAACGGTGGCAAAGGCAGGAGGATGCAACCCTCGAGTTCTGGGAGTATTAATCTGTTTCTTTTCAGCCGAGTTCCTTTGGAGAGTTTGCAGCCCTGGGATGATCCCACAGCATGGGCAGCAGGGCAGGGGGGGATTCTGAGGGGGGGATTCTGAGGTGAGACCCCCCTGCAGAGCTGCCTCCAGCCCTGGGGAACAACAGCACAGGGACCTGGAGCTGCTGGAGAGAGTCCAGAGGAGGCCACGGAGATGCTCCAAGGGCTGGAGCCCCTCTGCTCTGGAGACAGGCTGGGAGAGCTGGGGGGGTTCACCTGGAGAAGAGAAGGATCCAGGGAGACCTGAGAGCCCCTTGCAGTGCCTAAAGGGGCTCCAGGAGAGCTGGAGAGGGACTTGGGACAAGGGA
>NW_020925758.1:3654351-3669299 GCF_003984885.1 Neopelma chrysocephalum
CCGCTGCCCCGCTGCCCCTGCGAGCGCCGCCCCGCCCCGGCCGCGGCCCCGCGGAGGGGAGGAGGAGGAGGAGGGGGGCGGAGGCCGCGGGGCCTTCCCCCGCCCGCCCCTCACGGCGGGACCCGGGCCTCGCCCGCGCTGCGGGCCCAGGTACCGTCCGCGCCCGGCACCCCCGCCCGACCGCCCCGCCGCGGCTGCCGAGGCCTTTCCCCCGGACCTTCCCGGGAGCTTTACGGGGACCCTTCCCGGCCTCCTGCCCCGGCCCCTTCCTCACCTTCTCGGCCCCTTCCCCGCCTTCTCGGCCCCTTCCCCACCTTTTGGGCCTCTTTCCCCACCTTCTTCCTCGTCCCCTTCCCCACCTTCTTTTCCCCTTGTTTCCCGGCCCTTCCTCCCCCCCCCCCCCTCCCCTTCCCCCCCCCCCCTCCTCACCCCGGGTCCCCTTCCCCGCCTCCCCGCTTTCCCTCGCCGACAAAATACAGGAACACGTTCCCCCCCCCTCCCCTCCTCCCTCGCACCCCCAAACTTTCGGTGTTATTTTAGGCAACGCCGTGCAGCCTAAACCTGACCCCGCTGGGGAAAAAAAAAAACCTCACCCCGCTGTCCTCGCACGCTGGAAAAGCCCCCCTCTCCCCTCCCCTCCCCTCTCCATCCCCGGGGTGGTTTTTTGTGGGAATCCGCAAATTTTATTTGGGGGAGCGGCGCTGCGAGCGGGTTCGGGGGGGGGGCACAAAGAGGGGCGTCAATTAGAGGATTATTCCCCGCGGTCCCGGCGGGTTTGGGTCTGGGGGAGGCGGGTGGCTGACGCGGTTGGGTCGCAGGTGGGGTGTGTGGTTACTCCGAGCCCCAAACCGAGTGTCCCGGGGCACAGAGCAGGACCGTGGCCCTTCCCAGATCGCCCCGGTTGTCACCTGTTAAACTGCGAGGCTGCCGTGCCTCTGCTCTGCTCGGTAACTCAAGGTCCTTGACACACAGCCCTGCTTCATCCCCGTCCTGCTGGCCCCCTCCTCTCCTCTTGCCGCTGGAAGGAGTGTCTGTCTTCTCCTTCTCTCCGCATTCCCTGGGCCTCCCCGGATTTGCTTGTTGCATAAGCACGGGGCGTTTTAATATCGGTGCGGCAACTTCGTTTCAAAGAGGAGCAAGAGTTGTTTCTCCGGCTGATTAGGATTCCCTTTTTAAGGAGGTGGCTCTTTACACAGCGCGTTCAGGCCCCGGGGCCGGCGCAGCGGGGATGTGAGTGAGTTTTGGGAGGAATCAACAGATTTGGTGGGGAACAAAGGTGCTGAGAGAGGCAGATCCCGTCAGGGGGCCTTGCTGGAGTTTTAGGGCTCTGTTTTTCTGTGTCAGTTAGCCCGGTGAAAAACTCCAGTTTTGGTTGGGGCTGGAATTTTCCGTGCTTGCTTTGCCCAGAGGCGATTTTTTTTTCTTTTTTTTTTTTTTGGTAAGCTCAAACAAACGCAGAGAGAACATTATCCCGGTGCAGATTACAGTAAAGAGCAGATGTTATCTAATACACCTATCAGCTGGGGCATTGAAACCGGTGAGAAATCACACCACCTCTGCCCAGGCAGGGCTCCACTCTTCCTTTTTAGTGCCCGGTGCAGCCACAGCCTGTTTCCTCTGCGTGTGAGGTTTTGGCAAATTGCTGTTTGCCCTGCCGGAGGGGGTTGGTCCTGCGGGATCCTCCGAGCCCAGGTTTGCTCTGTCATTCCACAGGGCAAGGAATTCCACCCCCTTCTGCTCCCTGAGCGCGGTGGCGTCTCCCGGGTTTTCACCTCGTCCTCCCGGGTGATGGGATGAGGAGGGGAGCTGAGGGGCTGTGAGGGGCTGGGTCTGAGCTGTGGGAGTGGCTGCAGAGGAGTTTGTGTGGTGCAACGTGCAGGTCTTCCTTCTCTGGCCATGCAGAAGCCTGTATGGAAAAGAGGAGTTGTTTTGTTGTTTGTTTGTTGGGTTTTTTTCACAGAAATAAAAATTAGAGAGAGGGAAGGGGAGCAAAATGTGTGAAATCAAACTTCCTGCGTGCAGTCACACCAGTAGTGCCACCTCTTCCATCGTGTCCTGCCCCCGTATGCTCCAAGGCAGGGATGTGGGATGTGCTTTTCCTGCTGCATTCCTTCCTCGAGCGAGGTCTTTAAAACCTCGTGCGGCAGGAGGGTTCGCTGCTCCCGTCGGCAGCGTTTGGGAAGTGCCTCTGGAAGCAGCTGGAGCGCACAGGTGGGAGCTGGGAGGGAGCAGAGGGATCGGTTTCTCCCGCCTCCCAAACGCGGATTTGTGTCGAGGCGAAACAGTTGCCACTCGGAGTCCTCTTAAAGCTCTCCTCCAGTTCCTTTTTGTGCTGCCTCGTGTCTTAAATTTTGGTGGCTGCTGGCAGCGAGATGGGCAGAATTGATGCTGATGATTCAGATGCAGGCACAGGAATGGTGTTCTGGGGAATGTTGGGCTCTTGCTGTACGGAACAGTGGGAGTGCAGTGTCCTCCCTCTTGCTCCTTAATGCTAATTGTTCTTGTGTCTGCAAACATTTTGTTCCTGCTCACCCTTTGGGCAAGTAGATAACAGTCTAATGTGCTGGAAAAGTATCTGCAGTTTAATCACTTATTCATACCTCCATCAAATCACGGGGCTGCCTTTTGTTTTATTGGTTTATGGATTTTTTTTTTTCCTTTATGGTGTTTTATCATGAAACTCCTGCCCCCCTTTTGCATTATTAAACAGCAAAAACCCCGGGGTGATGTTTCGGTGGTTTAAAAGCCATCAAACGTGCACGCTGCCTCCCTGACATCCCTGTGTTTGTCTAATTTTGGAGGCAGCAGCTTATGCAAGAGCCCTCCTCGTCCTTTATTGGTGTGAAATGTTTTAGCAAGATGTCAATTTGCACACCACTCTAATTAGCCAGCTTGTCGCTGCCTGGTACCAAAATGCTGTGAAATCTGTGTCTGGGGTGGCCGTCACTGATAAATCCCATCCCCAGAGCACCAGGGGCAGCTCCAAGCAGGCAGTTCTTGTTTTTTTTCCTTAGACACACTCCTCCAGAAGCTGCATTTGCAACTTGGAAACGCGTCTTCCGTCCTTTTGAGTGCGTTTTGCATTAATTAATCCCCCCCCTCGCCCCAGTTATGTGCATCCTCTGCATTTCCTTAGGCACCACAGGGCTCGATCTGGCTGCGATCTGTCTTTGTAACTGCAACGTGCATGCTTTTATTTCCTTTTATTCCCTTTTATTTTTCTTTTTTTTCCCCCCTGGAGGACCGTGGTGGTGGTAACGTTCACTTAAAGTCACGGCTCGTAACCAGGGGGATGTTCTGCCTGCAGATCTGCTGACTTGCCCAGACCCTTCTGCACGGCGTGCCTGTGCTGTGATGGATCGTGGCCAAGCTGTCTCAGGATTTATGGCGTGGGTGGAAGCCCAGGGAATGCCGTGGGACACACGGACTTGCCTCGGCCCCTGTTTGCACCACCAGCCCTCACACGGGTGCACTGGGACTGAAAATCCTCAGGCTCGTGTGCTGACATCATGTCAACATGGAGTGTTTTTACACAACTGCTGCTGAAAACCTGTGCTCCCGTTGTTTGGAGCGGCTGGAAGGGGCCTGCAGTGATCTCGTGTGTGGTTTGAGTTCTCTGGGGTGACACAGGGCTGTTTTCTGAGCAGTTTGTTCCAAAGGATGGCAGTTCTCTCTCTCCCTCTGCCTCGCTGTTCTAAAGGCTTCCCGGGCCCCAAAAGCGCCACGTTAGCACGTGTAAAACCTTTTTTTTTTATTTTTTCCTTTGATTTTCACTTCAGGGGCCGATTGAATTTCCGTCACAGGGGTTTATTATTTATTTCAGTGCACGTGGTCCATCTCAGATTCTTCATTCTGGTGTGTCAGTGTGTGTGTGTGTGCTGTGCATTCCCCTCTCGTGTTTATTAGCACCACGTCTGTATCTGGAACCTCTTTCCTG
Source organism: Neopelma chrysocephalum (assembly GCF_003984885.1). NCBI lineage: Eukaryota > Metazoa > Chordata > Aves > Passeriformes > Pipridae > Neopelma > Neopelma chrysocephalum. Next base: position 3,658,289 of record NW_020925758.1, read on the forward strand.
CTCCTCTTCCTCCATGGAAAAGCTTTCCCCTTTTTGCAGCCCTGACACCTGCAGGAGCTATTTTTCCACTTGTGCCAAGGCCGCGTTGTATTTTTTAACTGTTTTGTTGTTTTTTTTTTTCTCTTTAAATTAGCATCTCGGTTTTTGAAACAAGGTGTTTTGCCTGATCCCTCCTGGCCACGCTGCTTCTCACACGGCTTGCCCTGTAAAACACAGGGGAGTCTCCCAGGATGGTCTCACGTTTGGAAAATGCTGATTTTTGCTGCAGGAAGTCAAGGAGCGAAAAAAAACACACATGCTAAAAAAGCAACGTGCAGGAGGGGGTGTGTTGGCCCTCTGCCCGTGTCTTAAAAGTAATTATCCAGTGGCATTTGGGCTGTGTCACATTTTTAGACCGAGTTTCTTGGGCGAACCTGATCCCTCCTCAGCTGCCATTGGCTTAAACCCCCGCTGTAAATGAACGGGGGGTCGTGTGTCCCGTCAGTGCCAGGCCTGGATTAGCTGCCTCGCCTGGGCCCGTGGGGTTGCTGATTGCCTGCCTGGATCGTGTTCCTTGGGGTCGCATCCCTGGCTCCCAGCTCCATCCGTAGCCGCCCGGTTTGTCTCCCGTTTCCTTTCCTCCTTTGGGGGTTGGTGGTTCTCCCCAAATTGCCCTTCTGTGGGAGGAGAGGGGGAGGGCAAAACCTCCTGCCAGTGTGAAAACTGCTCGTTTACGGTCGTTTGAGTTCTTTTTAAGAGCCTGGGTTTGTAACTTCTCAGCCAATTTCGGCCAGATCGCAGCGCTGGAAACGGGAATTGGAATTGTGTGGAGGAAGGGATTTTTCGGAGCGGTTTCAGGACTTGCTTGGTGAAAAAGCAGGGGTCACTTCCACTCTTCACATGATTTTAGCAGCCCCCTCCCCTTGTGTCTGCTGCACAGCTGTAGTAACACCTCTGTGAAAGCAAGGAAATCAGTGCCAAAACCCCAAAATGGGGTTTTTTTCCCCATCCACGAGAATCAGGAGGACCCTCTTCTCTTTCTAAAACCCTTGTGCCTTCCTCAGGCCCTGCCTCTGCGTGTCTTGCCTGCTTTTCTGGCGAAGGATTCCCAACTGAAAACGTCCCTCAGCAGCTCCCTGGCCTCAGCTGAGGCCATCCCAGCCATCCTATCTCTTAAATGCCTAATTTGCTGCCCGAAGAGTTGCTGCAAATGTTTGGAAGCCGTGCCCTCACGCTGTTTTTTATTTACCCCTGGTTTCTGGCACCTAAAAGCACTTGTTCTTAGGCTGTGCTAGCCTATAACACTGGCAATCAAGGTGGAATATTAAGTTTCTGTTCCCCCAAAGGTGTTGTTTATCCCCCCTCGTGCGCTTTTTTTGTTTGTTGCTGGGTGTTTTCTGGCTGACCCGGGGGCACCTCGTTCCCCCCCGGGAGGGAAATTCTGTCCTGGGGCTCCCAGCAAGGTTTTTGCAGAAGGTCCTGAGCATTCGCCCTGTCCCCGCTTTCTAATCGTGCCACTGAAATAATCAGTGTTTTGAGGGACAAGGTCTCGGTTGGTCTGAAAACAGTGGAACAGTTTGGGTCAGCGCGGTGCCTGTTTTGCATTCCTGTCCCTCAGGGAGGTATAAATACAGGGAGGGCACTGGTGTGAGAGATCAGCAGTGGTACTCCCACCCTAGGTAAGTCCATACTGTATTCTTTTTTGTCTTTCAGGTTTAGCTCCTCTGCAGAGGTTCTCATTCTGGTGCCAGTGCTTAAGGCTGTTGTAGAACACCGGTTGTTATTTGCTTGTTTTGTAATGTACTTGTTAATTCTTAGTTGTTGGAATAAATCACTTTATATAACATAGTAGAATTGTTAAGGTTGGAAAAGATCTTTAAAATCATGGGGTCCGAGTGTAATCAGGTACTTTTCTGTAACTTTGTGACTTGCCAGCGTTTTACATCAGCTTGTCCCTTTTTTTTTAACCTGTTCTGTTTGCATCTCACCGGAGCAAAAGGGTGAGAAACACCTTTTTGTTCCGTGGTGGGCGAAGCTGAGAGCTTGTGCTGTGACCTGCTGCTGCTTTTCTCGTGTCCCCTGTCCCTTCTCTCTGCCCTAAAGCACTCACTCACTCCTGTTTTCACCTCATTCCTGATCAGGGGGAGTTCAGGAGGTCTTTGCTCAACTTTGCATTTGTTCCCTGCAGATCTGAGCCTGGGCTGCAGCGTGGGGTCGCCTCCTGGGGCAGGGGGGGTGAATCTGAGCATCCCTTCCCACCTCAGAGTGGGTGTGAAATCCCACGGGCACGGCATCGTCTTGCACAACACCCCGTGCGCTCCTCGGCCGAGGCCTCCTCCTAAAAATACAAGGCACTGGGACTCACATTTTGCTTTTATTTGCACACGTGGGGAGCCGCGTAGTAGAGGAGGTGTTAAGGCACCTCTCGAATGTGTGACTCGGGCAGGGATGGGCTCGTGGAGCCGCTCTGAGAGGAGCTAAATCCGCGCGGTGCGAAAACTCGGCACCGGGGAAATGTGTCACAGCACTTCTCAGCATCCCCCCTCTCCCCCGGGGCGCCCAGGGGGAACTCCTGGATTGCACCAGCAGCCCGTGGCAGCGCTGGGAATCCCGAGCAAGCGGCCTGGCTCTCAAAAAAAGCGCTGAGCTGTCGGGAGCTCCTGTCAAGCGCAGTGGCAGCCGAGGGGAGGGGGGTGACTCGACGTTCCTGGAGAGATAATTCCGCTTAAATCGGGTTTTATTTGCCTGATCCCAGCCCTCTGAGAGCATCAAGCAGGGTTCTCATTCATGGTTCTGGAGGGGCGTGGGAGACGGAGCCGCGTGTCTAATTTTAAAGCGTGTCTTTATTTAAAGCTCTCCCGGCTTAATCGCTTTATCCAGCCACTTATTTGTGATCACTTACGCACATCTATCCGGGCAAAGTGATGTTCCCCTCTGTTTTGTAGCAGATTTGTAAATCTGCGAGATCGTGAGCAATCTGCAGGAGTGTGGGTTGCCATGGAGAATGACTGGCAGGTAAAGAGACTCGAGTTTTGAAAAAAGGGGCTTGTTGAGTTGAAAAAAAAAAGCCAGAGGAGGGAGAAACTCTTAAAAGCTGGGTAAAAATCTGTGATCTGACTCAGGCTTCTAGGTAATTGTTGCCCTTTGGGAGAAATTAGGTGCGGAAGCATCCTCACAGAAGAAGAAAAGTGTTGAGGAAGGAGGGAGGGGGGGAAGGATCTGCACAGTTTTGGGTTTTTTTTCCTGGTGTGCCAAAGCGTGATGCGTTCAAGTTGAAATCGTAGAAAATATTAAATGAGGAAGAGTTTATGTTTGCTGAATTTGTGTTGCAGTGTTCCCTTTACAAGGAGGGAGGCCATGGGTTCACACTGCAGTTTGTGTGATGCCCTGACTCGCTAAATTAACTCTTATTTTTGTGCCACACGTTTTGTTTCCAACAAACAGCTGCTACTTCTGTGCCTCTGTGATAACCCGGAAAATTCCAGTGCAGTAACAGGTCTTTGGCTGGATGTGTCCCTGGGATGTGATGCGAGCAGGCTTTTTTTCCCCCCCCCCGAACTTTTGAAATCGGATATACTTTATTTACATTGTTGGGAACAACGTGGTGGTTTCAGAAAGGCTTATGCTTTAAGCTGGCTCGTAAACACAGTAAAATCACTTCTGTGTGTTTGCTGCCAGTGTCTTAAGAAAGCTGGGCCCTGTAGCTGGTGACTCCCTGAAGCCAGATCTGCTTGGAGAACCAAAGCAGCTTTTTTGACAACTCCTTCTCTGTGGCTGCACAAAACCTGCCACCCCGTGTTTTCTGGATAAAGTGCAGTAATTGGCTCATTCAGAATTGATAAAAATCAGGCCAGCTCTTCTAATGTTGTGGGTTAAAGGGAGCTTCCAAAGGCTGAGGTCTGCTGGCTGTGAGAACAATGACTTCATGACCAGAAACCGCTGCAGGTCCTTAACAAACAGGGAGGGGGGGACACTCATCCCTCATCTTGTGTTTACTGTAATTAGGGCAATTTGGAAGGGCTTTTTTAGTGACTTGGGCTGGTTTGCCTTGACCCAGAAGCGGCTGGATGCAAACAAGTAAAGACAAATGTTGGGATTTTTGTGTGTCTAATTTACACAATACTAATTTACCTAAATGTCTCTTGAGCTGATGGCCAGGTACAATTATTCTGCCTTTTCTGATTAGCAAAGAGAAATAGAGTTAGCCTGAGGTCAGAACATAGCTGAACTATGAACAGGGTTATTGAATAAAGGTGACAGGTGATTCTGGTGTGCATTCATGCTTCTTCACTGTTCAGGTTCCCCTTAAATCAGTTCCCAGTCAGTGTTTTCACTTGGTTTCATCCCACCAGTGTAAAACGCAGGAAATCATTGTCACCGTCCTCCTTTTCCTGGTTCATTCAATGATCCTTCCCTTCCTGTATGTACATACTATGTGTACATGTATATAAACTATCATCTTTATTTAAATATTGTTACTAGGGGGGAAAAATAAATCTCCTACCTGAAACTGTGCAAGCAGTGTCTTAAGCATGTTTTAGCTATCATGGGACAAGCAATGAGGGTTTTTTTCATGTGCTTTTAACATCCTTAAGCTTGAAAATAAGAGAAGCAAAAAAGCCACAGACTTCCTTAGAAAAACGTGATCTGCAATCTGTTAAAAAACCCCAATTCTAATGTAGATATTTTTTCCTCCTAGGTTTTACCCAAGGGGACAGTACACCTAACACTTAACTCGGATCACCTCTTGTTCGTCAGCTTGAAAAGCCATAACAGCCCCCCCAAACACTGACACTTGACCCGAAAGGAAAAAAAAAAAAAAAAGCTGTGACAAATGGACAATATGTCTATTACTAACACGCCAACAAGTAATGATGCTTGTCTGAGCATTGTCCACAGCTTGATGTGCCATCGACAAGGGGGAGAGAGCGAGACTTTCGCCAAGCGCGCAATCGAGAGTTTAGTTAAAAAGCTAAAGGAGAAAAAGGATGAGCTGGATTCTTTGATCACAGCCATAACCACAAACGGAGCTCACCCCAGCAAGTGCGTTACAATACAGAGAACGCTGGATGGGAGGCTTCAGGTCAGTACAAGCGAAAAAATCAGATGTTTTCCCCCTCCTAGAGAAGCTGGGGCGCAAGTGAGCGGCGCAGGTTTTCCCCCTAGAGCGTTGAGGAAGAGTAGCTCTTCTCTTGCTCCCCCTGTTTGTAGGTGTGGGTTTGTGGCTGGAGCTCTGGGCTGGCTGCAGGGGTTACTGTTTTTTTTTCCCAGAAGGAGCAGAAGGTGTTGGATCAGCCATTCTGAACGAGCTGTGTGTGCGGCGGTGAGGAAAAAAAAAAGCAGGGTCACGTAACAAATCCGGCTGGTTCACCCCGTGTTTTCACTGCAGAGCTTCTGTTAGCTCTGTGTCGGTCAGCAGCGTGAGGAAAGACCCGTGATCCCTCGCTGGGGCACTCCAAGGGGTCTGCACTGGGGGTTCACACCGTCAGGGCTCAGTACCTGTGCAGCCAGGGTCATGGTCTCCTCATTCCAGGGCAGATGTCATGTTTGCTGGCTCTAGCTTTTCCCTCTACCCTAGACCCATTTTTTTTGGGTTTTTTTCCCCAATTTATTATTTATTATTATGATTGGCATCCTTCTGCTTGTAAATTCCTCACAGCACAACTTTATTGCCTCGTTCCTCTTCTCCCTGGGGCAAAGCTCCCTCACGTCCGTGGTGGGGAAGGTGACCACACATAAGTTCTGCTTCTGCCATTTTGCACCCAGTATTTTATTTTTTTTTATTTAAGAATCACACAGTGTCGACTTTAACTGCAGCAAAACCCTCGTAGAAATTTATTTCTGTTGATTACAGAACTTGGGTAAACCCTACACCACCTTTTTTTATGCATATATCTATATTTTGATGATGGAGTGAGGGTGTGTTGTTGTTTGTCCTTTGCTCCTTCACAGTCCTCTCCCAGCCTTTCATGCTGCTTCTCTCCCTGTGAAATAAAAATGCCTCTGTGAGATGAAAACTGCCTCTTGCTACCTTCCCAATCAGACTTTTGTGTCTGTCAACTTTTCTTAGGTGGCCGGTCGCAAGGGATTCCCTCACGTGATTTACGCCCGTCTCTGGAGGTGGCCCGATCTTCACAAAAATGAACTCAAGCATGTTAAATATTGTCAGTATGCCTTTGACTTAAAATGTGACAGTGTCTGTGTAAACCCTTACCATTATGAGCGTGTAGTGTCGCCTGGCATCGGTAAGTAGACCCTTGATTTGAAATGGGACAGTGGGGGGATAAGTTGTGAGACGTTTTTTCAGCGTAGGAAGGACAAGCCTGAGTTAGAAACATTAACTTTTAATGATCTGATTATAAATTGCTCCCGTCTGTGTTCTGCAGGGAATTGTTCTTCTGCCTTTTTATTTATTCTAAATTCGAAGGAGCGGGTCGTGGCTTTTGTTTTAAGCCCTTTCTGTTGGCTTTGCACCACAGTTCCTGGTGTGTGTCCCAGGGATAACTTAGCCCTGGAGACTCGTGCTGTGATGGAGGGGGTCTGGATTGTAAGGTCCTGCAGTACTAATCTTTTAAAGGCTTGCAACTGATTAAACACTTCTGAAGATTTGTGTGTGTGTAATCCTCCACAACCCCTCTCTTTTTCTTATTTTCAAAGATCTATCAGGGCTGACACTGCAGAGTTCTGGTAAGTAAGTTCTGGTCGCTGCTGCATTTCTGTGGGCCCAAAACTGTGTTAAAAAACCCTGCAGTACATACAGAGTTTATTCCCCATGTCTCTCTGGGAGGGAGTACCAAGAACCAGTGCATTTGTCTCTCTGGCTCTGGAAAACCAGCTGAGGAAGCGTTCCATAAATCCATTAAATTGCCTAGGTGGCATGTGAGAGGCAGGTATTGATAAATTCCTTAAATGGAGGCTTTAGCCAAGCTTCTCTGTCCATTGCTTCCAACTTGTAAAGCCAAACAAACAAAAAAAAACCCCAAAAACCTTGCTGTTGAACGATGCTAATTAGTATAAAAAGGACACCCCAAACCCTGTGGATTGACACGCTGGTTAATGGAATTGGGAATAATAAAAGCTTACAATTTAATTAATAATTGAAGAAGAAAATAATAAAAATTCTGTAGTTGACATGCAGCTGAATGAAGGAGCCTAAATACTCTTGCTCTCCCTGAAACTTGAGAGAAATTGGACATTAAATGCCTGATGAACATTGTTCAGGAATCTGAGATTTGCGCCTGGCAACTGATTTATTTCAAAACCGATTTTATCCTCCTTCCAGAAGAGATTCACAGAGAAAGAAATCTGTGTAAACCCGGTGTTTTTAGCGCATTGCTAGAAGCAAAAATGACGTAAACCCCCCCCAAACCACCCATCAAACTCAACTTCACAAGTTTTAACTCTCCGCTAATTTGGGTCGTTACCTGTTGTCCTCTGAAAATCGCCCCTTTTGTGCAGAACCAAAGCTCACCAGTCAGCACTTAAAACGCATCATGAGCGTTTCCTCGTTGTCCTGCCGCTGGTTTTGCACCGGGGAAACAGAAAATCAAACAGAAAATCGCCGTCAGATTTTAACATTATTTGAGGCTGCTTTAAAAAAATCAGCGCATCAGAGCTGATGCGGCGTCAGGGTTTTATTTGAACAGGGCTCAACAGCAAATAAATCAGAAATAAATCATTGTGGTGGCAATGGTGGTGATTTCCTCACGCTGCATGTGGAATGCTCTGGATTACTGGCTGCAGTTGTTAAACGTGGAGTAGCTTTATGGGGTCTTTGGATTTGAATTTAATGTTTCTAGTCAATTTGTGCGTGGGAGTTGCTTGAAAATTACTCCGGGGATGCATGAAGCTTTTTAGTGCCGTGCTCATGAATTATGTTTTTTTCGTAGGGGGCTTTATGTGTGTCCTTGCTTGTACCACTAAGAATTGGTTTGTTGGCTGCCGCCCTAACATTCGTTTAGTTGCTTGACAAAAAGCATGTTTTTTCCCTTTTATTAACCGTGTCCAATCAAATAGTGATGGACTGCGAGACAAAACGCTGCTGAAGCCTGCTGCCCGTGGGACTAAACTGCCTGCCTGGGAGCATTAAGCAAAACAAACAGCTTGCTTTCCCACCCAGCCGTGCCTCAAAAAAATTCCCCCACTGCCCGGGCTCGGAGCTGTTTGTTTGCAATTTAGAGGAGCGCGCTTTGGCAAATAAATCCCGCAGCTTTTAATGGCTTCGTTATTGCTCGAGAATAGAGTCCTGGGGGTGGTTTTGGTGTGTGCTGAGCCCCTCTCTGTGTGTGTGTGTGCCCACAGCTCCATCCAGCATGCTGGTGAAGGACGAGTACGTCCACGACTACGAGGGGCAGCCGTCGCTGAGCTCCGCCGAGGGACACTCCGTGCAGACCATCCAGCACCCACCAAGTAACAGGGCCTCGACAGAGCCTTATAGCACCCCAGCCATGTTAGCCCCCACTGAGGCTAGCACTACCAGCACCACTAACTTTCCCAACATTCCCGTGGCTTCAACAAGTAAGATCATCGGGATTTAAACGCGGGGGGAAACGCTGTTGGGAGCGCCGGAGCTCGGAGGCGACTCGCTGGGTTTTGCCGGGGTAGATCCTACACTGTAGATCCTACAGCTGCTGTGCTGCTGCTGCACCACGCTGATAAAAGTGTGTGGTGTGATAAGATCTGAGAGTTAAAGTCAGGTTTTAACCCGGAGCACGGTGACCCAGCTTTGTTTTCATGAGTCTTACGGGGCTGCGCCGAGGTTCAGTGACAAAAATGTTAAAACCTATAACAAAGTGTTGTGGCTGTTAATATTAAATAGTAATAAAATATTAGTATAAAATAGAAATAAAGTTATTGTTTTGTGACAGCAGCAAGCAGGACAACGAATGGATAATGCTGCAAGGTGGCAGAATCAAGAGATTTTAAGGCAGTTCTTTAGTCTTCCAGTTTTAACTTGGTTATTTTTGCAGTGGCCCGTGTGCAACCAGAGTGGCAGCCCTGGTTTAATATTTTCATGTGTCTGCCTTGAAGATTTTCCTTTCTATTCCTTTGTGTGTTTGGCACAAGTGGAAGGAGCCTGGTGTGCCAGCACCACACCTCACCCTCCACTCCAGCCGGGCAGCAAAGCAGTTACAAATTTATCCTTAGGTGGGGATACCACAGAGTTTGGAGGGGTTTCACCTGAAAGACGTGTGGATGTGACTGATTTCATTTTAACTTGAGTTATGTTTTCGTAACGTCCTTCAATTTTAGCTGGAAGCTTTTGGGTTTTTTTCCCCCTGAAGCCAACGATGGTGTGGCCAAGCTGAGATGTGATGCCTGTGTTTGTTTCCAGAGGAAAAAAAAGGATAGGCAGTTAATTGTATATTGCCTTTGCACAACAGTTCATAGTCAATAATTCTCATCAGTGCTGTAATTGTTGGAGCCAAGTGGGCAGGAAAAAAAAAAAAAAGCTGATTTTTTAGGTTTTAGTTCAAGTTCTCGATGTGTTAAATTCTGCTAGTTTGAGAGTGCAAGTGCACTTGTGAAACTGCTGATCAGTTTAATGGCTGAGCTGAAGCCTTTTGAAGTCAAATGCCGTTAACCTGCTGTGAAATAATCTGTGATTTTACTTTAAATCCAAGACGGTTCTTGAAATATTTATTTGGGAGATAAAAAGAAAGCACAGCAGCTTTCTGAGGAAGGAGTGCAGTGATGTGTGCAGCTCTGTTGGGGCACCATTTATGAAAGTAAAGTGCTGGTCAGTGTGTTTTGGAGGAACATGAGCTTTGAGTGAGTGTCCTCCTTAGGAACAGCAGTTAAAACATGCTGAAAACAAGCAGCCTTTTGGACCTGCTGTTGGCCCGTTTGGGTTCACACCAAACCCCACTCCCAGTAAAAGTCGTGGCATCTCTTTTCCTTTCCCTTTCAAACCCTAGGGTGAGATGTGACCAAGACAGGGGGTGTCAGAGTCAAAACTTATCTGGTGGCAGATTTTGGTTCAGGTTTCCTGAGACACTCTGGTGGGTGGAAATTAAAAGACTTGAAACCAGGCTTGTAGGAACTGTGTATTTGCAGTTGCCCTTAGCGGGGTGTGTTTTCCTACCCAGTAAGTGCTGAGCTCTTCTTAATTAAAATTTTGGAACGTTCATGAATAGGTAGTGTGTTCTTTTACCAGGTCAACCTACCAGTATATTGACAGGTAGCCATAGTGATGGACTCTTACAGATTGCTTCAGGGCCTCAGCCAGGAACTCAGCAGAATGGGTTTACAGCCCAGCCAGCCACTTACCACCACAGTGAGTATCCACATACGTGCACTCCTCTTAGCCTTCCAAAACCAGTTCCCGATAAATGCTCAGGAGGAATATAGAGGAATTAGAAGGGAGATGCAGAGAAACCCCCCTTAAAAACCAACCTGCTGCTCTCTCTCTGTCTCTTTTTTTTGTCTCTAGACAGCACCACGACCTGGACTGGGAGTCGGACGGCAGCCTACACACCCACCATCCCTCACCACCAGAACGGCCACCTGCAGCACCACCCGCCCATGCACCCCAGCCACTACTGTAAGCAGGGGTCAACACACACCTCCCACGGCTCCCTGGGGTCGGGGTGGGCTCACGGGATGGGTTTAAGGGTAAAACAGCGGGGGAAATGAACTCAGGATAACGATTTAATAAATGGGATTATACGGGCAAACAGCTGGCTTTAACCCACAAAACCCAAATGTGTAACCCGGCACCCTGGGGCAGGAGCAGGGTGGGGTTCCTTGGGCCCCCCTGAGTCCAAAGTAAAAGGAGAGGGGGAAAAAAACCTGTTGGTGAGAGTGCTGGTGCAGTCTGGTCAAGAGTGGTGGTGCAGTCTGGTCAAGAGTGCTGGTGCAGTCTGGTCAAGAGTGGTGGTGCAGTCTGGTCAAGAGTGGTGGTGCAGTCTGGTTGAGAGTGGTGGTCTCAGTCTGGTCAAGAGTGGTGGTCTCAGTCTGGTCAAGGGTGGTGGTGCAGTCCAGTCAAGAGTGGTGGTCTCAGTCTGGTCAAGGGTGGTGGTCTCAGTCTGGT
>NW_020925758.1:3669309-3681561 GCF_003984885.1 Neopelma chrysocephalum
TCAGTCTGGTCAAGGGTGGTGGTCTCAGTCTGGTCAAGGGTGGTGGTTGCAGTCTGGTTGAGAGTGGTGGTCTCAGTCTGGTTGAAAAGTGATGCTCTGCAGTCTTCCTCTGTATCCCACGAGTGGTTAAAAAAGTCCCAAGACTCCAAGATTTTATCTATCCTCCAGGCAGGATTGCCCAGCACCTCCCTCAGGGCTGGGAGTTCCACCCTGGGTGTGAGGACAGGAGCACCCCCCTGTCTCACAGGCCTCTGAACACCCAGTTTACAGCCTGAGGGGTCAGGGCTGCTCTGGGCAGAGGGTGTAAATGGTCTGTTGAGAACAGTTCCTGGGAAATGGCATGGAAGGCTATGGAATACACAGTTTTCCTTCCTAAAACCTCCGTTTTCAAAGCTCTGCAGTCCTGTGCTGAGCGTTTCCCTTGCAGAAAAAGGAAGCTGGTTCAGCACCAGTATTTTATTTTTTTCCTTTCAAAACTTGGAAGTTTTGAAACATTTGTCCAGTGATGTCTGTCTTCATCTTCTGGAGGTTTTGAGGTCGTTCTAAGCTTTAGAAGACTTGTGTCCATGCACACTTTCCAGTTTAAAAGAACTTCATGGAGCATTGTGCATGGAGCACCTATCAATAAAAGTGGTCTTTTTGCCACAGCCTGATTCACGAGTGCATTAGCACACAGGGCTGAAAATCTTTTTCCCCTGTGAAACAGGACAACAATCTCTCTTGTTTTAAGGTAGAGGAGGTGAGAAGGGGAAAAAAAAAAGCAATCAAACTTCTAGTGGAGGCGTGTGTAGCACAGTAAATGCATTTTAGGGGGTTTATGTGAGTTTTATGTGAGTTTTCTAAGTTTTGTGGCAAAAAGCTAGAACAGCTGTTTATTTTCTAGCACAGTATTTATTAGAATGTCCCCCATATCAGAATATGCAATACATAGTCAATTGTTAAATTTTATTGCTTTGCTCTGTCAGGGCTCCACTTCACTGATCATGTTGTCTGTGAGGAATATGCCGGGATGGAAAAGGCTCTGGTGGTGCTGTGGATAACTGTTTGAGTCTTTCCTCCCTGCTCTCTGCACCCAGTTAGTTCTTAAAGTGGAGAGAAGAATCCGGCTCGTACCAAGGCTGCGCTCAGTATTTTTTTTCCCCTTTAGAAAATGAGCTCTCTGGGGCTTTTTTCCCATCTCTTATGGTCAAGTCCACAGCGTGCTGGACAACTTTGTTCTGCGATTGAGGGAACTGATGAGGTGTGATTTCGTAGGAAAACAAGCTAAGGAAGAAAACCTGTTTTTTCCTGGTGTAAAAACGAATTGCATGTTTTGTTTTTCAAGGGCCAGTTCACAATGAGCTCGCATTCCAGCCTCCTATATCAAATCATCCTGGTGAGTAAACTCTAACACGTGATCCTAATATTGATTTATATTTATATATATATATATATGCTAATATTGTGAGAAAGAGAGGAACCGTGTCACGATAAATCTGGTTTTGAGTTTGGACATCTCTGTTGGAGCACAGACCTACGTAGTCGAGAAGCCTAAAAGTTTATTCCTTGTTTATTCCTCTAGGGCAGTGCCAGGAATTAAATTGCTGATAGTTGCTGGCTGAACTTAACCATAGCTAAGTCGCATTTCACATTTTTTTAGCGTTGATTTCATCCCGCTGAGTCCTCCCAGACAGGAGCAATTTATTCAAAGATAAAAAAAACAAACCTAAAAGGAATTGAGGCACCTCGGTTTAATTTTTTTTTCTAATAAGAGCCAGAACAGTTCCTCAAGGCAGGCAGGTTGTGCTGTTTGTGGCGTGGGAGGATCAGTGGCAGCAGTGGGGGAGAGCTCTCCTTCCCCTGGGCTTCTCGGGGTGTTGTGTTTGGGGCCATTCCACCGTGTTCTGCTCCTCCTGTTCTGGGTGCTGACACAGTGACAGGACCAGGGGAAGTGGCTTCCCACTGTATTAGATATTGGGAAGAGATTCCTGAGGGTTCTGAGGTTGCCCAGAGAAGCTGTGGCTGCCCCTGGGATCCCTGGAAGTGTCCTAGGCCTGGTTGGACGGGGCTTGGAGCAACCTGGGACAGTGGAAGGTGTCCCTGCCCATGGCAGGGATAAGCTTTAAGGTCCCTTCCAGCCCAAACCAGTCTGTGATTCCAGGATTTTCTTTGCCCTCCCCAACAAACCCGTCCCAGCTGTGTTACCCCTTCTGTGAAAACGGATCCTCACAGTCACCAGAAGCGCTGAGTCCCCGGAATCCCCGGTGGCTTCAGCTCTGTGACAGCTTCAGGTTTTAACGTGTCTGAGGAGAGAAACTCTTTAACAGTGAAAAGCACACACAACACACCACAGAAGGCCTGACAGGCCAGATGCTCCCAGGTGGCACAGAAAAAGCAAAACCACCTTGTCTCCTCTGTCAGGTTCCATCACTTAACTCGAGTGTTTGGGTTTCAGTGGAATCCTCTGGGGAGCCTTCCTTCCTCACGTGGCGGCTCCTTCCTTTGTAGGCAGCCACCTTTCCTCTGCAGGCAGCTTTTCAGGCAGCCAGAAGTTGTTAAAAGGCACCTCTTTGCTGTCAAAACACTCCGTTTTGTCCTGCTCCCCCTCTTAATGCTTCCTGGTTTTATCCCGTCCCCGGCTCTGCGCGCAGACAAGATCAGCGCGTGTGATCTTTGATGTGTGGTTTTTCCCCCCCCATTGCCCTGCTTTCCAGATCCAGTTCCCCTTGCAGGGAGGGCAAAGAAATCTGACTTCACCTGGGAGGTGATTCCTCCTGTATCTCAAAGCCAGATCTGTCTCAGAGTTTAGTTTCTGCCCCAGCCAGGCCTGGGCATAAACGTACGACTTCCTTATGCTAAAGCTGTTAGTTGTGAAGTGCAGGAGTGCAGGTGGCTTACAAAACCCAGCTGGGATTATGATACAGGTACAAAAACTTGTAAGATCTCAGCTACAAGAGCCTCCAGCCCTGACTTGTGCCCAGATGAAAGCAACAAGCCCGCGTTTGTCCCCGTGTGTAGTATTTTCCTGTGCTGCAGACGTACCTTTGTCTATCGAAACCCCCTTGTGTGAACGTGCACCCCTCTCTGAACAACAACTGCGCTTTGCAGAAGGGCTTAATTGATTGTCTGGGGCGGATTTATAGGGCTTTTTTTTTGTGCCTTAACTGCCGAATGTCCTTCAGCCCCAGAGTACTGGTGTTCGATCGCGTACTTCGAGATGGACGTGCAGGTCGGGGAGACGTTCAAGGTCCCCTCCAGCTGCCCCATCGTCACCGTGGACGGATACGTGGATCCCTCCGGGGGAGACCGCTTCTGCCTGGGCCAGCTTTCCAACGTGCACAGAACAGAGGCCATCGAGAGAGCGAGGTACCCCCGGGAGCCCCCGCGGGATCGCGGCGGTGGCTTTGTTTTGTCTGCGGCGTGTGTCTGTCTGGGCTGAGTTACCTTGGAGTTATAACAAACTATTTTATAGTTTAATATGACTACCTTGCTCCTGGGGCGCAGCTGGGATGCTGAGCTGTGTGACAAGAGCCCTGCAGAGCCTTGCAAGCCCTTCTCTGCTTTGCTTTTGGGGATGAAATGAGCGGCTCGTGGTGTTACGTGTGCAGGGTGAGCGCTGGCTCTCCACGCCACAGGGTGGGGTGAGTGGGGCTGCAACGCAGGGATTTGTCAAAGGAGCAAGGGGAGGTTCATAGGGAGCTGCTGGGTTTTCATTCTCTCACCGTCAAAGCACGGAGAGCTGCAGCAATCTCGTGGCTTTTCTTCCCCCCCTCTTTGAGAGGAGAAGGAAGAAAACGACTCCGTTGTCTCCGGAAATGTCACGTTGTGGCAATCAGAATGTTAGGCTGCGATCCAGACAAACAGTTCTGCATTAAAATATGCCTTTTTTTTAATGTTCTTGAGTGACTTTCCGTAAAAAAAAAATACTCGTGGGACTTTACACTCCTGAGCCTGTTGGGTGTCCCGGCCCCGTGTTGTGGTAGTTGCTAATCAGGTATCTCTGCTTCTGCCTTCTGTGTTTCCCACAGATCTTTATACTACTTTACAGGTGGGGTTTTTATTTCACAGACCCACATAACTGGGTTCTAACCCACCCCTAAAACAACAACTCCCCCCTAAAACAACAACTCCAGTTTCAAATCCTCGCGGGAGCGTGAGCTGAGGTGCCACAGGCTGGAGGGAGCTACTTGTGGCTCGTTCCATGTGAGCACACGGGTTCATTGGCTCTGTTTTTTGGGTTTTTTTTTCCCCCTCCCCCAGGTTGCACATAGGCAAAGGGGTGCAGCTGGAGTGCAAGGGGGAAGGCGACGTGTGGGTGCGGTGCCTGAGCGACCACGCCGTGTTCGTGCAGAGCTACTACCTGGACAGGGAGGCGGGACGCGCCCCGGGGGACGCCGTGCACAAGATCTACCCCAGCGCCTACATAAAGGTGGGTCCGGGGCTCCTGGGCTGAAAACTGGCGGGCTTGGGGACATATATTTGGCTCCTGGAGGTGTTAGGGAGGCGTTGAAACAGGGACGCGACTTCGCTTCCCTGAGAATTTCGCTTGGGGTGACCCGTAAAAATCACCCCAAGTGATTTTGTGAGGTGTCGTCGGGGTGCTTCAAAAGTAAGTTCGTTTCGTGTTTCATCACCAGCAGTTTTTTGTGGTTTTAGGTCTAAACCAGCTGCTGCTAGGGTTTTTAGCACAGGTTGTCAGTTTCTTCTCTCCGAAACAAGAAAAGCGGGGAAAATACATAAAATTCAGTAAAGTGTAAAGTGTGTGTTGAACTGTTACGAAGAGGGAAGTGATCCGGAGATCCCTTGTGTGGAAACAAAGTGTTTTGAGGAGGTTCTCAGTTGGACACAGCTCTGCCAGGCTTTAAGGTTTATTTTGGACAAAAATCAAGTCTTGTGTTGAACTGCTTGAAACCCGCCGTGGGTTATTTTTTTTGATCGTCAGTTTTGCAGGCAAGTTACTCATTGAAGGTGAAAGAAACTCCACCAGCCTCTGTGTATGAGCCTTCTAGTGTGAGAACAGAGTTCCTGTAGGTTAATTGATGGCAAATGGTGATTAGTGATCACAAAGGTGCAGAATGCCATCAAACCTGAAACCTGCAGCTTCACACCTGGTGTTTCTTTTAAATAGACCAGCACAGCTCAGCCAAGCAAAGTTGTTGGGTTCACTTATTTATTTTTTTATTATTTATAGTTATATTTTCATTTATTTATGTGTTTTATTTGTTGGCTTTTTTTATTTATATGTCTATTTTTCTGGAAGTCCAGGGGTTTTGACTGAAAAGCTGGGATATGATCAGGCTGTATCCTTCAGGCTGTAGCATCCTTCAGGCTGTAGCATCCTTCAGCCTGTGACCCTGCAGTCAGTTCTACACCAGGTGCTGCTTTAGGCAGGTTCTGGTGCTGCCAGTGGTGGTGACATCACGGGAAGAATCCCTGAGGATCATCTTAAAGGGATTTATTTCTGCCAGAAATGAAACCAGTCGGGGAAGGTTCACTTTCACAAGTCGCTCTGGGAGTGCAGAAAGGTTACTGGGGGTGGGGAATTCTTCCCTTTATTGGTTCTGACGTGTCTGACCGGTTCGATATTTTAATGTTTTTTTGCTTCCAGGTGTTTGATTTGCGGCAGTGCCACCGCCAGATGCAGCAGCAGGCTGCCACTGCCCAGGCTGCCGCTGCCGCCCAGGCCGCGGCCGTGGCAGGGAACATCCCCGGGCCGGGATCCGTGGGAGGAATCGCCCCAGCCATCAGTAAGTGCATCGGCAGCTTTTGTTTCCCTCACCCGAGAACAATGGGAGCGTTTGCACTTAACTGCGCTGCAGCAAGTGGAAGATAGAGGCGCTTTTGGCTGCTCAGACCTGAGCTTGAAAAGTGATCTTTGGTACCTGAGCTCACAAAAAGCAACGGAGATTACTGGGCAAACCAGTAGGAAAACTTAAGATTCTCGAGGAAGAGTGTTTTTCTCTTTTTTAATTTTTTTTTTTAATTTTAGTTGCTAAATTCCAGATCCTTGAAATCGTCCCTGAAGTACCTTTAAAAGGTGTGTAGGAAAACTTAAGATTCTCGAGGAAGAGACTGAGAGTGTTTTTCTCTTTTTTAATTTTTTTTTTTTAATTTTAGTTGCTAAATTCCAGATCCTTGAAATCGTCCCTGGAGTACCTTTAAAAGTGAAAGTACTTCCGTGTCTCAGCCTGCTTTGTGTGCCATCCACGGTGTTTTCTTGGTTCCTTGTCTTGCCATGTGGCTCTTTCCCAGCTGTCCCACGAATTGTTTTAAGGCATTTTGAGGAACGTATTAAACTTTTTTTTTTTTTGCCTTAGCCTTACTTGTGAATTGAGGTTTGCCAGCTGTATTTATCTTTTTGTTTTGCTGGCTGTGAGCAGTGTTGTTTTGCTCATCCAGCTTCCTGCAGGTGACCAGCCTGAGTTCCTACACTGAAAATGCAGCACTTGGCAAACCTCAGGAATAACTGTTCAGTGACTGTGCTGCCTAAAGAGGGTTTACACTCATTGTGAGGCATTTGGGTTTCATCCCATCTGCTTTATGTGGGTTTAGCTGGGATGTTAGGAAGGAATTCTTTGCCGCTGGCGAGGGCCTGGCACAGGTTTCCCAGAGAAGCTGTGGCTGCCCCTGGATCCCTGGGAGTGTCCAAGGCCAGGCTGGAGCAACCTGGGATAGTGGGAGGTGTCCCTGGTTGGAACAGGATGATCTTTAAGGTCCCTTCCCACCCAAACCAGGTCCTGTGTCACAATCCAGGGAAGAGAGCCCAGGGAGGGGCACAGAGCAGTTTATCACCAAGTGGGGGATGAAGAAGGACCTTGTGCAGGGAAGGGAACGGAGCTGGGAAAGGGGCTGGAGCAGCAGGAGCAGCTGATGGAGCTGGGGGGGGAGAGAGGCTATTTGCAAGGGCCTGGAGTGACAGGACACAGGGAATGGCTTCCCACTGCCAGAGGGCAGGGTTAGGTGGGATAGTGAGGGTGGGCAGGCCCTGGCACGGGTTGCCCAGAGAAGCTGTGGCTGCCCCCGGATCCCTGGAAGTGTCCAAGGCCAGGTTGGACGGGACTTGGAGCAACCTGGGACAGTGGAAGGTGTCCCTGCCCATGGCAGGGGGTGGAACTGATGGTCTGTAAGGTCCTTTCCAGCCCACCCTTCTGTGATTCTCTGATCAGGGAGGGTTTTGTGTTTCAGCACCCTTTCAGGAGTGCAGAACACCGACAGAGGAATGTGAGGAATGCCAGTGATCCAGGAGAGATCTGGAGGTGTGGGCTGGCCGTGAGGAATGCCAGTGATCCAGGAGAGATCTGGAGGTGTGGGCTGGCCGTGAGGAATGCCAGTGATCCAGGAGAGACCTGGAGGTGTGAGGAATGCCAGTGATCCAGGAGAGACCTGGAGGTGTGAGGAATGCCAGTGATCCAGGAGAGATCTGGAGGCGTGGGCTGGCCTTACCCTTGCCGAGGGGGAGCCGTACCTGAGCAGGCAGTATTTTCTGAGCAGGCAGGTGATGAGAGGACACATGTGAACACGTGTGAACACGTGTGAACTCTCTCCCTCCCCATCCCGTGCAGGTCTGTCAGCCGCCGCCGGGATCGGCGTGGACGACCTGCGCCGCCTCTGCATCCTCAGGATGAGCTTCGTCAAGGGCTGGGGGCCCGACTACCCTCGGCAGAGCATCAAGGAGACGCCCTGCTGGATCGAGATCCACCTGCACCGCGCCCTGCAGCTGCTGGACGAGGTGCTGCACACCATGCCCATCGCCGACCCGCAGCCCCTGGACTGAGAGGGACCCGACCCCGGTGCCGTGAGGATCTGTAAAATAACGGTTCTGTCCATAACCCGGAGATAATATTTTAACTTCTGTTTCTGCTTAACCTTTCCCGAAACAAAACAAAACAAAAAAAAACAAACCAGGTTTTAAAAAAAACGCGTTTGCCGCCTTGCTCTCAGCAGGAAAAACCGCGCGCGGAATTTGGGGGTTTTTCGGTTGTTTTCTCTCAGAACTTTAAAAAGTTGTCGTGATTGCGGGGCTTTTAAGAGGTGGGAGGTTGAGCGCCCTCGGGAGGCTTCGCAGTGTTTGGGTTTGTCCCCTCCGTTCCCTTTGAAACCTTTTTTCCCTTCTCTATTTACGGCGTCTCGGTGATGAAACTTCACGCGGGAAGCCTTTTGTACGCAGAATATATATTATATATATATATTTATATCTGAAAATTTCCTTCTAATAGTTACGAACATTTACCTTGTGTAGGGCCTTTAAAAATCCCAGCTGATTTGCGACGTTCTGTTTAGGGGATGGTAGTTTAGCCAGGAGACTTCTTTACTTTTTGTCGGTGATTTTTTTTTCCAGGTTAAAGCCTAGAAGCTGCCAAAAAAAAAAAAAAAAAAGCGAGGGGATGAGACATAACATCGTGGGTTAAAAACTCCATTAGTTTTTTTTTTCGGGGGGGGGGGGAAAAGAAAAAAAAGACACCTTAGATTTTAATTTTTTTTTAATTTATGCAGCCACGTGAGGGTTTTTTTTTTTTAAAACACTAAAGGAGATGGACGGATGCTTTCAGTGCTGGCAATGGGTTGGGGTGCACCCAGGTAGCAGGAGCGTATTTTCATGGTTACTACTGACTTCTCTGATATTTTGTGCTCGAGCAGAACCGCTCCAGGTGTCCCAGGATTAATCAGCATGACTCTTTTTACTCGCCACCACCGTGTACGACACCCGGGACCCAGGGGTTTTTCTTTTGTACCTGTTTGCAAACCTGTTTTTATGCCCCTCGGTTGTTTTAAAAAGCCCTTTTTAAAATGCCATCACGGTGACCCGTATCAACCTGGCAATGACCTCGTGTAGAGAAATTTATAGCGGGGGGGAAAAAGAAAAACAACGTGGCAAAAAAAAGTATCGGCTGTACACACGACAGATACAATATGTATGCTTTCTCTCTCTAGCTTAATAGCATAAATAAAAGGATGGAAAAACCCTTTTATAAATTTAGTTTGCTTCTATTACGCAGTTCTGCACCTTGAGGCCACGGATCCCTTCCCCTCTGCAGGCCCAGCAGCAGCCAACAGTGGCAGGAACTCGTGTGGGTTCAGACCTGCCAGGAAACAAGCCCAGCTTTTCTCTGCTTTCACTCAGTAAAAGCACCTCCCGAGGATGATATCTCTCCTTGGCTATTTTATAGGGCAGGAGGAGGCAGCAGGAATTCCTTCCCCTGGGAGCTGGAGCTCAGTTTGGCAGGCACGGAAGGACAGGGGCTCCACCCGGAGCACGTTAACAGAGGGACAAACCCCGGGGAGAGGCTGTTCAGAAGCTTTGTGCCAAGTCTCTGGCGTGGTTGCAGGGATCTGTGGAGGGCTGTGGCTTTTCCCACGTGCTGGAATTCCCGTGAGGGAAGCCAGGAGTCAGTGTTCTCTCTTAGATGTGGAAGCACAGAAGGCGGATGGCTTTGGAGTGATGGCCACAAACGGGTCGGTTTCTCTGTGTTTTCATGGGCTGTTGACTTCTGATGACATCACTTTGTCGTTCCTCTTACGTGGCAACACCTCGATCCCTGGAGGAAGCAGCGTTTGCTTCTCTCGAGGCCTTCGGTTCAGAACCTTTTCCAGCCTCCTCTCCTTCCCCACGGCCCCGTTTCGCCAAACCCCACGTCCCTGAGGGACACCTTTCACCATGTCCTCGGAGGAGCTCGTTAACCAGCAGCTCACAGCGCAGAACTTGGATCTGGGGGAAGAAAAGGAATGCCGGATTCCCCCTGGGAATCTGTGCCTGGGCGTTTGGGAAGTGCCTGATGCTCTGGCTGAAGAGCTGCTTGTTGCAGGCTCCAGGGGAGTCCCTGTCCCCTGTGTAGCTCTGCAGGATGTCCATCACAGTGGGTGGTTGGTCTGTGTGCGTGGCTGCTCACAGAGGACCCTCTGTGCCAGTTTTTGGTGGTGCCAAACTCGGGTTTGGCAGCGGAAGATCAGTTCTTGCCTTTGTCGCATCCTGAAAAAATCCGGCTGCTGGGGCCAGTCTTTTCGTGGGTCTCCGCCTACGAGGGTGGCCACAGATGGCCCAGAATGTTCAGAGTGGAGCAGCACCTGAACCCAGAAACCACAGGCTGCCCATCAGGAGAAATCTGCATGTTGTGTGAGAGGCATTGTTCCCAAAGAGGTGCGGTCGCAGCTGTTCTAAAGGCACAATGAGATAAATCTCATCCTCAAGTCTTTAATGCGCCTTTAGCTTTTGTGCTCTCGTGACAAGGCATGAAAGGCAGCGCACAATGGGTTGGAAACCCTTTGACAGCCTGTCATTTTTGTGCCTGGGAGGGGAAGAAGAGCTGCAGAGCTCCCTGACAGCCGCGATGATCCCCGTGTGCGCTGCGGGCAGGGACCTCGGGGGCTGTGCCAGGGTTGTGCCTCCCCCAGCTCCGAGTCTCTCAAATCCAGCCAGCCCAGCGAGTGTTTCTCCATCTCCCGACCTCCTGTTCCCGCATCTGCCCCGCTCAGTTCCCTGGGTGAAGCAATTAAAACTCAGAAGAACACTTTGTAACTTCGCCTGGCGGACCGTGGGGCTGGGATTAGCACCAGAGGGTTTAGGTGGTTTTATCCCAGTTATTGTTGGTTTGCAGAGTGAGGGCATTCAGAGTTAACACCTCGAGAGGTGCAGGAGAGGAAACCTTCCCACCGGAGTGGTTTCAAAGCCCTGAATTCTGATAGGGTGCGATTTTTTTGAGAGGCACCTGCTGGTCACAGGAGTGTTCCTTTTGGGCTGGTGGCAGGGGTTTTTTTTGTTCTTGGGACCGAGTTGTTGCAAGCTGCCTGTCGTAGGCACGTGGGTCATTCATCAGCTGGTTACTTCTATCCCTGTGGGTTATTCATTGGCTGGTTACTTCTATCCCCGTGGGTTATTCATCAGCACTCAGCTGGTTACTTTTATCCCCATGGGTCACTCATCAGCTGGTTACTTCTACCCCCGTGGGTCATTCATCAGCACTTCAGCTGGTTACTTCTATCCCCGTGGGTCATTCATCAGCTGGTTACTTCTTATCCCCGTGGGTCATTCATCAGCACTCAGCTGGTTACTTCTATCCCCGTGGGTCACTCATCAGCACTTCAGCTGGTTACCTGGTTACTTCTGTCCCCCCGTGCAGCTCGTTGGCACTTGGGTCCCGGGCAGGGAAATTAAACCCACTAGTTCAAAGCACTTCTCCAGCATCACGCGGGAGCCGAGCACCTCCTCCCGTGGTGCCATCGCGCTCCTCCGGACGGCGCTCCCGCAAATGTTCCCGTGAATCCCCCCGGGGTGTGACTGTGCCGGCTCAGAGGGCTGATCCCGAGGCTCCCCGGGAGCTGGCTCTGCCTCTCAGAGCCCTGTGGAAGCAGATCCGCCGCTGGCAAACCCCTTCCCAGAGCTCCCGGAGCTCCCGGCGCTCTTGGCTGCTGCTGCTGCTGCCGCTGCCGCGCCCCGTGAGCGACTCGCCCCCGGCGGGTTTGCAGGGCTGGCACAAAGCTCGCCCAGCCCGGACAGCGCTTTTCTCTCGCTCCTGCACCGCCTCCTGCGTCCTCCTGGCGCTGCAGGGCTGTGGTTCGGCTGCAGGGTGTCCCCACGGCCCAAAACTAAACCGGGAGAGAGGGTTTTTGGTTGTTTTTTTCCGAGCATGAGAGCCTGGTTAAAAGAGTTTCTTCCTTTCATTGCCTTTTGATAAGCGGTCAACAGAATTCCCAGTAGTTCCTTTGTAGCTTCACTGTATGTTTTTTCATTAGGCCTAGTTTGTGGATAATATACTGTAGTTAAACTTTCCTGAAATTCTGTAACAGAGTATGTTTTTGATTAAAAAAGGTAAAGGTTCGAGTGTTTGGCTGCTTTTGTTTCGTTTCGGTGGAGAGCTTTTGACCTGTTTGCTGGCTGGGGATGCTGGACAGGATTGGGGGATGCTGGGCAGGGTTTGGGGATGCTGGACAGATTTAGGGGATGCTGGATAGGATTGGGGGATGCTGGACAGGATTGGGGAGTGCTGGACAGGATGGGGGGATGCTGAACAGAGCTGGGGGATGGTGGACAGGACTGGGGGATGCTGGACAGATTTGGGGGATGCTGGACAGGGTTGGGGGATGCTGGACAGGACTGGGGGATGCTGGACAGATTTGGGGGATGGTGGACAGATTTGAGGGATGCTGGACAGGTTTGGGATGCTGGACAGGATTGGGGGATGCTGGACAGGATTGGGGGATGCTGGACAGATTTAGGGGATGCTGGACAGGATTGGGGGATGCTGGACAGGACTGGGGGATGCTGGACAGGATTGGGGG